>NW_014334032.1:244959-252362 GCF_000341935.2 Cephus cinctus | reverse complement strand
TTTTTAAAATTTTTTTTTTTTTTTTTTTTTTTTTTTTTTTTCATTAGTTTAAATTCCACGCAAACGCGTGGTAATTTGTACATATTATCAATGTTAATCGGTACGCAAGGGTGCGTCGCGGCGATCGCGCGTAGCGCGTAAACGCGGGGCTCACCACTCACATCTGATAATGATATCCAGGGCAGGAGCTTTGCCTCCTAACCTGTGACACAAATTCAACTCCTGATCTCATATAATTTCACGGGATTACGTGTTCTTCAGCTCCACCCGGTGATCCGACGCCACGAAGTTTCCATCAAGCTGCATTCATAGGCATACCCAAGATCCCCGACATCTTGGTCCTCGTGCAGCCTCCCGCATCCTCTTCCACAATACTTGTTCCAATATTTACTTTCCAGTCATCCCAGGAAGTAAGAACGATGAAGTATCTCCGAAAAAGATTACTCTTCGGAAGATGTCTCTCGGTACTGTTCTTTAACTTTTTTATCCCCTCGGCCACCTCATCTACCTAACCTAACTGCCTTATTTCTACCATCCAGGTCACGACCCCCAGAATGCATCGACTGTGCTCCAAGTCGTGTATCGATCAATCTCCAGACTGACGTCACCGATCACAGTTTGCCAATACACTAAAAAATTGGCAGTGCGCTCTCTCCAGTTAACTCTCGTCCCTCGTTAATTCGCACTAGAGCTACAAGAGGGCGTCCCGACGCTTTAATTCTCGGTCCGCCATTAACGTGGCGCGACTGTCGCCAGCCTAAGAAACGATCAGCGAAAGCACGTAATAGCATACATTCTAAGCGATACAAAGCGATTGGTGGATGGTAGTTAATATTCCGTCGAAATAAAAAAATGTACACCCAGTATAGACGATGATACAATATATTGTGCAGAGTCATTTGCGCATGCGCTGTACGACACTCACAGAGAGACATCCGTTCGTGGCAATATACTTGTACGACTTGCACGTGTGACAGTTTCGTTAGGTATATTCCGAATATTACTGCCAGTACTGTAACCCACAGTGACCAACGCTGTGTCCTTATTCATCCATACGCATCCGAGAGAGACGTAATTACTTTTACGGTACTGTCAGTAAATTTCGGAACACATCCATTGTTAAATGAAAAAGACGACCGAGTCAACGATAACAAATGAACAACAGCCAGGCGAATAGGATGAATCGCGCTTGAAAGCAAAAGAAAAACCACACATACAATTCACACCGAATACATGCATATTTACTCTACCGTGTTGTGTAACGATACTATTTTATAATATCTGGGCGCGTGTCACGTTCCGAGCATGAGACAGGACAAATAGAATTAGAAATTTGTAAATATTATTAATTATTATTATTATTATTATATTATATTATATTATTATTATATTATATTATTAATATTATTATATCAATTGATAGTTTAATTAATTAAGTGATTATCGTGTTAGTCGGCATAATGTGGATTCATTTTATAATGGTAGATTGACAATTTGAGTATCGAGAGCGAAGAGAGTGAGCAATTGTGCGTGAGTGCCGAGTGCGTGCGTGTACGTATGTGGTATACGTGGATTTTAAGAGAGATACAAAAAGGGGGAGGGGCAGAGAAAACGCTAAGTATTTGATGCGACATGAAAAAAAAAAAAATTGCATTCCCTGCCCTTTGAGATCTACGGTAAAATCATAAGGCCCAGACTCCGCGATGGAATCTGTTGTTCGCGCGAAATACGGAGAATAGGTATAGGGAGGTAAATTTGTATATTTTTTTTTTTTCCTCGTAATGTGGAAAAATACGAGGATGCAGAATCTGTGGCCGCGTGCGTGCGCACCCCTGTCCGAGGACGAAGAAGGGGCGAGATGCCGGCAATCGCACGGCGACGAAGAGAGGCCCTCTTCTTAGAACTTTGAAACGCCACGATGATTAAATGATAAAGATATAATAAACGAATAAATAAAGAGAGATGAAAACAGAATTGACATACAGCGCACGTGTTTTTGTACCGGTCACTACTAACGTTCTACGTACTACTGTGTAACGTGCGTGGGCATACTCGGTGGGCCCGGTGTCTATCTGACAGCCCAGAGTTCCCAATGCGCGACCAATTACATTGAAGGCTGTCGCTTTCGCGACTGTCCGTTATCATTAATTAGAAACTCTCACGAAATGCTCATCGCGACTGTAGCTCGGTTCTTTTGTCTATCCTCATTTGCGTCCTGCTTCTACTCGGCCGAAGACCGCAGTGCGTTGTTGCGAGGCCCAATTTTTATTAATGCCACAGACTTTACGGCGTTACTCGAATAAGGGATAAACACTTTGCCATTTTGTATATGACAATGGCCAACGAGCGACACCATTGCGAACGGACATCGAGTGCACGGGGTCTGGACGGTGGTTTAGTGATTTTTATATATATTTTTTTTTTGAGGAAAGTCAATTTTTATTGCAAATTTTTTTCTTTTGCAACCGTTATGGGCCTTTATTTTTTTGGGCCTTTTCGCATTTATGAAATTTCGTCGGACGCTCCCATAGTGATCGGCGCGCGTCCATCGCCGACCCGTGCACGACGAACTGTCTTGAGACGTGTATATAGTAATACTTTTGTAACGATATCGTAATTAGTAATGAGAATTAACACAACATGTGTTGAAAATTACTCGGATGCTCGTGCAGTTTTCGGGCAGCTGGCGCGTGGGGTGTTTAAGCTAGTCGGCGAAAATGTTTTATGCAAATTTTCAAAACGATTTTTTTTTTTCTTTTTACTTTTATTCAAAATCATCCGTGACTCGATCCTTGCACCTTTAATAGCCGTGAGATGCCCGTTAACGCCGCTGCCCGTCTGCCTATGTAAAACATACGTTGCCTCGACGAGATTCGTCTAATTTATTGAAAATACCAATTAATTACGAACAATTCTAATTGCGCGAGTGCGAGCGAGAGAAAATGACAAAAAGTCAAGCGCTGAGCGAATGAGCTAAGAGAGAGAGGGAGCGAGCGTGTGCTTTCGTGGCTCCTGGCGTCCCACAGGTTTTTAACGTATCTCCGCACTTCGGTATTCAAGGTGAATATATAACTGAGCGAACTGACAACGGAGATAAACGTCAAAAGCCTTTGGCTACGTCATCGCGCCGTTTGACAGTCCGCCGTGTATGTAATTTGCGAGAAAATGTAAAAAAAAAGAAAAATAACCAAGTAAATTTTTTGTGTTAAGCCTGGACTATTGCAACGAGCGATCTCACGTCTATTATTATTATAAGTTACGAGTTTAACGTGGACATTGCCTGTATACATATAGAAAATGGCAAGTCGATAGGAACTTATACGATATGTAATAACGCCTTAATGTTTAACGACGATAACCGTAATAGCATTGTATTTCTTTAAGTTTTAACGATCTTCGGATATATCACGAAATTATGTATGTCGTTTTCTTCCCCCTCTCTTTTTTTTTGAATTACTTTTCGTCTCTTTCTTTAATTATATCGAGTGTTTTTATTCTTTGTCTTCGAAAATTCCTTCTCTCTCGTCCCGGTCTTCTCTTGGAGAATTCTTCGAATGTACGCGGGCGCGCGTACGTGCGTCGGAGACATTGGCGGGGGTCGATTGAGAGAGCGAGAGAGAGGGAGAGAGGAGAGAACTTAGGAGAGAGAATGTATCAATTGACGAATGGCGAGAGTGGAATGTATAAAGCAGGCTGCTGTCTAAAATAGTTCAGGCTGGATGTCGATGTTTGTAGCGGATAAAGAAAAAAACAGCATATTGTAATTAAAATTGAAAATGATTAATCAACGGATTACATTTTATTTTTTTACTTTTTCTTTTCAGTCACCCGCTATACCCGATTCTCGTTGGTCATTCCGGACGCGAATAACAATCTCTGTAAAGGACCTCGCAGTCATCTCCACGTAATCCCGATGATCCTGCATCCCTTACCAGACGATCCCATCCCGAAGATCTATCCAAGGATCTCTCGACGTTTCTGCTACGTATTTATTGTAAAATATAAAATTAGAATTTTTGAAAAAATATTTTTGAAAAATTTTTTTACACAAATTCATATCCTCATTACTTACGTTAAATAATCGGCTATTTGTTTTCCAGCGTTTCCAAGTTCTCGAATCAATTGGCGATTTTGAAGGCACACGATTTTTTGTATGCAACGCACTCGGGCGTCGTCGTTCAAGATTTCTCTCTCTGCCGGATTCTGCGTAAAATTTGTATATTCCGATCAGTACGATTTCCATGTAAAATCTGGTTACTTAAAGGTAGCTTATAGGTCGAAGCAATCTCGTCTTCCATTTACAGTGATAACGGATAGCCGGTGACTTGGTGTTTGAAAATTAGCCTCGTGGATCGCATGGTGCAAAGTCAAAGTGTCAGCTGTAATCATCGTCACGAAAGGAGTCTAAAAGTAAAGTCAGCAGCCTTTGCCAGGAATCCAGGTACAAAGGCACTAGAGGCGCGAGTAACGGCAGGAATACAGTATCTGGTAATTTCTAATCTATTTTGGGTACGTCATAATTTCATATACCGTAGGCTCTAATCCACTCGTCCTTATCAGATCCCTCTTCCTTCTCGTCGACAGAAGGTCGATAAGCACGTCCTTGCGTTTGGCGGCCACTATGGAATTTTGTAGAATCGCAAAGAGAAGCAGCAGACCAATGAAGCCGACGATAACAAAGTGTTTGGCGGTAGGAGCCAGCGAGTGTTCGGCGGGATGCTGGGCGACGTGAAAGTTGTATCCAGTGTTTTCAAAATGATAAGGAAAGTATTCCCTTCTCAATTGAGGTTGATAGAGCCCTACGAGATAGTGAAATAATAAAAATAATTTTTCGTAAAAATTTATAAAATACGAATCGAGTAAAATTTTTCATCACATCACCAGGCATATAGTAACTCGAGGCCGATAACGATGGCGTCCCGACGCCCTGAACTGAGGATGCTTGCGTCACTTCCGGATGACTGGTCCACAAATCAAGTTTCTTATTACCTTCCTCCTGCCTCGCAGGAGCCTCGTTCTCGGCAGCGACCATTTTTCCAAAAATAATCCAAAAAAGGACCCAACGACTTTTTACGACCCTCGGCATGATCAGGTATCGTTATTTTACCTCACTTCCGGTCTGCTCCTGAACTGACAACCGAACTCCCAAGAATCGCTCGTCCACCGGACACAAAGAGGACTCGCAGTTTTAACCATTTTGTTCCGCCTTATTTAAATCAATCCCCATCGCCATTTCGTTCAATTTTATTCGCAACACGCAGCCGCAAAATCTTCCACGCTATGCTGACCATCCTAACCAAGTTCGCGTGTCCCTAATCGACGGCCTTTAACTTTTTCCCATCGTTCCCCCTCGTAACCGGGTGCACCTACGATTTCTAAAGAGTAACAAAAGTCCTAATAAGAATTTTTTTTTAGGTATCCAAAGAAAATTCGCAAGCTCGGCAGGAGCTGCGGAGACGCTCGGCTGCTGAAACGGGGTCGACATTGTCGGCTAAGGGTGGTTGACGGGTGGTTGGAGGGGTGCTGCCGAGTCGTAGGGGTTGCTATGGCGATATCATAGCGAGGCAACCTAGGGATACGTCTGTCTGGAGCCACTGTACAGGGGATGATGTCCTTCGCGCCAATTCATCCCCTTAGAACCCCACGCACTTTCCATCAGCTGTAGATACCTGCGATATAGTCTGTATCGGTGCGTCAGTCGCGTCGCGACGCCCACTTTACTTCTATTTAAGAAATATTATTTTACCTTCGATTATTTAAAACTTTTTTTTTTCTCTATCAACCGGAAGTCCCTTCTCTCATTTTACTTTTCATTTTTTTTCCCTTTACATTTTCTTCACGTACCACCTTTCTAGCGTAGTGGTTTACACGCCTCTAACGGGTGTACCATCAGTTTCCATCCTCCGGCTGTACATTTATTATTATATTAATTACACACGGGCTGGATCTCATATCGTAAGCTGCTCGTATCGAGGTCGGATGGACGCCGCGTAAACCCGTGACACGCTTACGCGTTGACGCGTTCGCTAGAATATTTTTAGCACGCTTTTATCCTATAGACAGCTCTCGATGCTCTTATCGCCATCGTGCAATAGGATGATAGTTGTTTTTTTTCATATCACGTCCAAAAATAATTTCTCGAGGACAAACTGATTTTCATCTTATCCCCCGCCCATAAGCCCTCGTTACCTCACCGTGTGACACTCTTATCTGTCACGTGTATTTATTATAGATAATTCCTCTACGGAGGATAAATCGATCAGATCATTTTTCGTTGACCCCTTACAATACGTCGTTACGCCAAGTTTGCCAACGTGTCGCAAATTTTTCTCGAAAGTCACGATTAAATTGCTACCAGGTATAAGGGTTAATTCGAATGCCTTCCCAGTACTGCGGGCAACCCGATATCTCCATGAATTTTTATAACTGTTCTAGCTCACGCAACAGTCGTCCGACCATCACGTGGCACTTTATACTTTAGTTTGAATTTTAGGAAATTCAATATAATTCCCTAGCACAGAGTAATCCCCACTGTGGAAATGGAATATGGCTTCCTTTTTTTTATCACTGATACACCGACGGGTTTTCTGGGTCAGCCGACAAATAGAAAATTGTCTATGGTCTCCGAAGACCTTGAGCGTCTACAGTGCCTTCGGAGGAGCACTGTTCGAATGCCCGCAGGTTGCGCGTTCTAGAATTTATTTCTGTGCTGCTTCTCAATAGAGCCATCGATAGGGTTTATGCTTTATCGATAGCATTGGTATGTCAATATCATTCCTCGTTACGGATACCGTATAGATTCCACGACTGTATTTAAGTACCCTACGTAAGGGAGGTATAACTGTCACATAATAAAATTTTAATTAATTCGATAATCCAACCTCGTTTGCAGGTCTGACCTGATCCAGATTTTTTCCACTTGGCGGATCCCCTCGTTCACTTACCACTTTCCCACAAAAATCCAATGTGTCTAATCAGCACTCGACTGCTCCCCACGATAGCTTCCAGGGTATAAATATTTTTAGATTGGTATAGGACGCGAAAAACATCAAGTTTACCTTTACGTATTCTCATTAAAATACAAAAAAGCTCCGAGTGTTTGTTTGACAGAGCCACGAGTTTCCCACGTGATCGTGGCGTGTCTGGACTATCGCATGTTGGTCAGCCTTGCGATAAATTTTTCCAAGACTCGTACGGGGTTATCGAGCTCGAACGGATCTGTCAGATTTGACAGCTGTCATCGCTTTCACCAGGAATTCCAGCAGAGCGCAAACGCCACGTGACAGCTGTCAAATCCACCTTTCAGATATAAACTAGAAAACCCTATAAATTTCTTGTTCCTAGGTACAATTACAAAATTACCCCTAACGTCCACTTTCTTGATAACCCCCCCCCCCCCACCC
>NW_014334032.1:226182-244839 GCF_000341935.2 Cephus cinctus | reverse complement strand
CCGACCCAACGATACAAACATCCCTTATTTGCAAAGCAGACTATACCCATCGTCAAACCTGATCCCAAGTACAGGATGAACATCCGTAGTAAACATCGAAGTTATAAAGGAAAACCACCCTTGCGCAGTGCTATCGTATAAACCAAAGGGATGAAACTCAAAGGAAGAGAGAAACAGTGATTGATTTATGAGGGTGTTTTCGTCGCTTCTTACCCCAGCAAGGTCTCCTAGCTCTCTCTCTCTCTCTCTCTCTCTCTCTCTCTCTCTCTCTCTCTCTCTCTCTCTCAGCCATTTTCACGCGTTCCAAAAACTCCGCATCTCCCTCCCTCTATCCTCATTTACAATAACTACCCTGTCGTGGCCCTAATTAAATTTTTTTTCCAACCCTCGAATAATTCGTCAATACCTCGTCGCGTCTTGACGATTCTGATGCAATCTCCCGAGAACACCCTAGCCAATACTTCTCTAAGCAAAAAGGTCTTCGACCTTCTCGCACAGGGGCTGGCCCCAGTAAGGGTAGCTAGGCCAACTAGCCACCCAGTCGGCTCCTGCAGGCTGGAAAGCAGTCGAGACGCAGAAACCCCGTAGTGTTTACGAAGCGAGCCAACTCCGTGTAGGAAGGCCGGGGGTGTCTATAGTCACGTCAGCTACATAGTCGGCTACCCTACGCCACCCCCGACAATCGACGTTCGCCGTTTGCGTTTATCGAACGATTGCGCGCGCACGAAATCGTAAGGGGCGTACGTCTTGGGGCACGGAGAGGCCGGAGCGGCGCACTGGCAGCGAGGTGCGACAGGAGTTTGCAGCTCTACCCAGTGTATCCGAGAGTCTAACGGGTACATCGGAGCCCTGCTAGATCGAAAGTCTCAAGGTAGAGAAATAATCGGGTAAAAGGATTAGAGAAAGGGGGGCGGGCGCGGTAGGGGAGGATAACATTTGGATCGTTAGTCGTTCGAGTGCACCGCGTAGGATCTTTCTTTAAATTCACCGGAAGGACACGCGTCCCCGTGCCGGATGAAGATACCGTTTAACGAGGCAGTAGTAAATAATTTTGAGGACCGAGAACCATGCGGTATACTGATAACGACGGTAGTCTGTGATAGTGATAACGAATTTTTTTTTCCCCGAGTTCATACCGGGGGCTGTGATAGACTCGGGAGCACCGGTCCTATCTGGTATGCAGGTACGAGGCGTGTCTTGAGAATTTCACGACCCAAAGACGGTTCAAAGGGGTAGTCATATTTAACAGGGATATTCTAATGGTGTTACGTGTCCTGGAAGTATAATAATAATATCGGTAATAATATACAGTAGATTCGTCGTAATTTGATACCAGAAATCGTGTATGGTATCGGTATAAGTGTAATACGGTATATCGTTGTATTAGACAAAGGTGTTAAAAAAAAAATAACGTGGCGGGTTAAACGTCCATCTCGAGTACAGTGTGTAATATATATATTGTTCTACTTGAAGATCATCAGCCGTCCGGAGGTTCGTTCGGCGATCATCCGCAAGGATAAATATTGGAGTCGACGGGAGAGTCGGAGTAAGGAAAAGGAAAAAAAAAAGAAAAAATAGAAAATAGTAGCGCCTCGACGATCCCAACGAAGAAGACGAGCCAGTCTAGTTTTGGGTATTGATCGGGTCAGCCGTCGGCCATATTCGTTCCCGCGCTCTCTTAGCGCAAGAGAGCGTGCGGAAGCGGCGCTTTCCTGAACGCAGGAAGAAGGCAGCAGGCTGGGAGGTCGGCTGAGCGAAGTGGTGGGTCCCGTCGTGGAGGAGGCCATAGAGCCAGGGGATGCGACCTCGCTGACGGGACCCTCACGGGAGACGTCCGTACCGCGAGCGCCTCCGCCACCTCCGCGAATAACATCTCCGAGCCCAGCCCGACCGCCACCTCCACCACCTCCGCCGCAAGTCACGGTCCAGCCTCCCGTACCGGTTCTGACCCAGACCGGGACCCAGACTCAATCAGCCCAGCAGACCGAGTCCACGCGCAACCCAAACATGGGTACCGTCCTGTCGTTCAGTCCCAGGGACCGACGGGGTTCCGTCTATCCTCCGACCAGTCATCAACATCCGGCAGACTTCACCCTGAACAACTTCAACTACGAGCAGTTGAACAACGCCAAGAACAGGGAGAACAAGAGCGTCGCCTCCGTTGCGCCTGCGCCGACGAAACAGCCCAACAACAATTCCTTGCAGAACAACAACATAAACCTGAACAACGACAACGCGCGCATTATATCCGAGAAGAATGCACTCGAGAAGAATCTCAAGAAACACTCGCTCTTCATCAATGCACTATCATGGAAGCGGTTTAGCACTACCAACAACAATAAGAAGAAGCTCGACAACAGGAACAAGAACAACACCTTCAGACAGCCTCTTGACAACATTCCCATCGTCGACAAGAACAAGAATATACAGACGCCGCAGGTCAGTTTGAGTATTAAAAATATTTTTTCAAAATTTTTTATCAGCAAAATATTTCCTTACCCCCACCTTTTCTCATGCCTTTTACCTATTTCAACCCAGACAAAGCCACCGGCATCGAACAACAATCACACGTCGCACAATCACACGTGCGACAAACTGGTGCAGAAGCCTCTACCCCCAGGACCGAGGAAAACCGTAATCCAGGCGTCCACCTCAGAATTGCTCAAGTGCCTCGGCGTTTATCTTCACGGGAAGTGCACGCGGTTGCGTGATTTCCAAGCGGGCGACGCGGTGATGTGGCTCAGGACCGTCGACAGGAGTCTCCTCCTCCAGGGCTGGCAGGTGAGTCCAAAATATCCGCCTCAAATACCCATTTATAAAATATACGTAATTCTATTGTTTCTCCCTTTATTATTTTCACTGGAAGGTAATATCAGACGCGCATGCGCCTTTCGATCCGCTACCATGCCATTCACCGTTGGCTGGCTCGACTTCGGGGATTCCCCCGTCTTTAGGTCTGGTTCGTCTTATCCCTAGGGACTCGCAACATGGCGGGAATAATGCACGGCCACTGGCAATATGTCATACTGGGTATTAGCGGAAGGGTCGAACAACCCGTGACTCTAGTCATGCTTTCTCCATATGGTGCGTGGTGGCAATGATTGAACAATTAGAAAGACGAATGACCTAATACACACGGACGCGAGAAAGATTCACTTAGAGTGTACACAATGGATGACGATATATTATCCAAAGCATACAAAGCCCGTAGACTTTCGTTGACTCGTCTTAAAATAGCCCAGTACCCTAATTAGAGACAATTGATGTCACGTAATACCAGTCTGCATGCACAAGTTCGAATCTCGGCAGGGAGTAACGATATAAATTACAGAGTCAAAATGGCCGAAGACCCGTTCACTGATTTTCTTAAAATAATATCAATTTACGTAAAGACTCGACTTGAATTACTTGCCATACAAAAATTAATCTTACGCGTCTATACTTTACCTCCTCGAAATATTTATATTCCCCAATTACAATTAACACTGATATATTTCACCACGTACGTTTTCGTGGCGTAATACAAATGGCGTCTCACGAGTCTTGATTCTTGCGTGGGTACCGAGACAGCCAGTCGATAAAATGTCTCTCGCTTCGTTCGCTCCATACGTATATCTACGTATATGCTACACATAGCATATTCGGTATATATACAATTTAGGGGGTGTGCATATATACATATATTCGTTCCACCCTCTAAATCGTCTGAGGGAAGGAGAAATTTTTTTTTTTTTTTTTAAATATTAATTAGCCCTTCGCGCTCAAGGCGTATCATTTTCGTAATTGATTTTGCGGTTTGGACCGTCCACCGCGACCCCCGCAAAGAATGAAGGCGTCGCCTGAATATTGAGCGGCGGCACCACGCGCACCCCTAATTGCACGTACATAGAGTGCAGTAAGTATACATAAACGTATAGTTCATTATAGCGTCGCGTGTACCTTCGAAAAGATTTCACCCTTTAAAGACTCCGGTGCCCCTTTTAAGCGATCCCATGCGACACCCCTGCGTCTTGGCTAGCCTGTGAAATTTTTTGTTGTCGGTGAAAAATAACAGACTCGTCCACCCTCTTCGCGGTTATTACGTCATATTTTTCAGCGAGTCCTCGCCTCACCGATTTATACGTAGGGAAGGGTGGAAAAGGAATTTCTTTTTTCTTCGGGAAGAATCTTCAATGATTTCATATGCGTCAGGGACGGCTTCTCAGCGCGTAGGGCCCTAGGCTAGACTAATCTTGAGAACCCCCGAAGTTTCTAAGGGATGCGTCGCTATGTACCAGAAGGGCCGAAAAGGGTGCTGCCAGGTTTTGAGGGATGGTCACGTGTAAGAACGGCAACGTCGCATAGCTCCCCCCCCTCTCCTCCTCCTCCTCCTCCTCCCTTCCTTGGGGACGTGTGGAAAAATGCTGGGGCCACTCACCCCCTTAGTGATGCTGGCGTATTTTAATTGGCTAAGGGATGGATAAGCGCCCTCTACGCAAGGGATGACGCTAAGGGTGGATTCCCTTAGAGAAATGGTCGAACGAGATCTGTCGGTAAAAAAATTCATATATATGTATATGTATACCAAGGGTTGTTTCATCCCCTGTTAAAGCCATGAGAAATGGTAAGGGCGTCCGTTGCTATAGTCGCTATACATCTATCCGATATAGGAACGTAGACAAGTATGTTCGGTATTATTAGAACACACTATAGAAAGCCTTACTATTATCTACCTGTAACTATATATATATACATGTATGCAATATGGATCTATTAAGACTAAACCCAATCAATTTCATGTACGATTCGTTGCGTCGCGACGCTCTCTTAGAAAGCGACGCTTCGATCACGCGTCGCGACGGAAACGCAGCGCCGAGCTTTTCGACGACAAAGGGAAAAAGAATATAATACGGTCGAGACACCCTCCTTCACCGAACAGCTGACTTATTCGTAACTCAAATAACAGTGCTGCCAAGACAACAATCAAACTTTCGTCCTACTTAGTTTCCACGTCGTTGGATCCGTCGATATTGATCCATCCAGAAGTCCTTATATCCAGCCGGTTATTGGACTGGAAGTTATGCGAGTAACGATACGATTTATGACGAAAAACAAAAGCGTAAGGGTATACAGGGTGACGTGTCTGTTACTTTTGACATTTCAAAAAAAAAAAAAAAAAAAACTTTGACCTCTTTCGCAACTTCCACCTGGCCGATTATTGTTACATATACGTATATCCGATATGTCACTAATAATTTTTAACCTGTTTGGTATGCAGAATTAATATGCTAAATTGAATGACAGTCGAAATACTTGCTTCGCAATTCGATCCAATTGTTTTATCGATAATTCACCATGTCTTTTATATTTAGCTTCGCTTGACTTATACCGTACGGTATACCTGTATCTATGGTCAGGCTCTTTATTCGCAGTACGTGTGAATCTTGAGACAACATAACGTGTCTCAGAGTCATTACGGTATCACGCATGATGCGAGCACATGTCGAGCGCGATCATCTTTTTCGTCTAGACGTGAAAACAGCCGACGGGCTACGACCCCGGCGTACAATCTAATTAAGAGAGAACCCCTACAGGTTTACCCATGGCTACGAATTCTCTCGAATCTCCCGAACACGTGTTTACGATGGTTTTTCCTGGTCGGTCGCAGAAGCCAAAAGAAAGACGTAATATTCTACGTATAGACGTTATGTACGCGAAGCTAGATTTGCGGTTCTAATCGAATAACCGTAAACGTACCCGACGTATACCTGTATCCTGGAAATAGGCTAATTCCAGCCAATTTCGAATTACCCGACAATCTATTGGATAAACGTACCAACCCGACGCAACGCAGGTTGGCAGCTATGCCAGAGATATATGGAAGAATTTTTTCAAAAGATCCAGCGGACACTTGAAAATTAATTTTTCAAGCCCACAACGTACATCGGGTATGAAATCGAAATATTTAGGGGTAGTTGCGGGTATCCGAGAATTTCTTATCGGTAGACTAATTGCAGTTACCGATATGCCTGGAAGATGCTTCGGTCTCGGTAAACTCGATTGAAACGTTAACGACGATAGAACGACTCGACCAGCCTCGCTCGAGCAGGGCAGGGCAGGGCGCTCACCCCTGCGAATATCGACCGCCCCACCGACGTCCCAACCCCACGTTTATCCACCTCGCGACGTCCAGTAGGCGTTAGACCTGAAAAGAAAAAAAAACCTTGCGATATTTTTCTCAGCGTTTAGCTACGCTCGGTACGTTTGTTACCCCTCGAATAAAATCTACCCCTAGCTAGAAGTAGAATTTTTTATTTTTTATCATTGCCCGTTCTCCCTGCTTTAGCGCTTAACGATAAGTTTAGAATTTTTTTTTTTTCGAATCCACCCCTACGGTCCCAATCACCCCTGTTAACGTACCAGCAACGCAGATCGCTGTCGCATAAGCCACTTCTCTCCTTTTTCTGTTGCTTGGGATTTTTTTTTTTTTTCTTCCACGTTACTTTGAAAATCAGCCGCACGTTCACGCATTACGGGGCGCTGATAATCAAAGGAAACTAGGTGTTGCCTGTCACGTGTGACAAAGTGCAGCGTGGCGCAATATCGATGCGCCTATCGGAGATCCCAAGCTGAGGGTGGCTGCGGGTTAGGTTGTTAAGGATGGTAGTGGAGGTAGGGTCTATGTGGTTTACGAAGGTATCGGCTGCCAGGGTAACCAGGGCCGTCGCTGTAAGGCAGCCAGAGAACCAGGTGCCCGGCAGCAGGTTGCTGGTTTCAGTGAAGATATAATGTATCGAGGGCATCGATCCTCCCGGGTCACTGCGGGGCCTCACGGTAATGCACCTACACTGGTGCGTTAGTTACCTGCCTCGTGCAACCCCCAGCCAGCCGATGCACTTTGTTCTAGCATCTAGCTGGATCGGAGTTTATGCATCGGCGATAGATGTATATTTATGTGTAATATACTTACGGGTATATTACGTATACGTGTACATGGGTACAACGTCCTGATTTTATAAGAAGTCCGAAGGACTCGGTTTCTGGAGCAGGACCAACTGGTCCTCTGTGGGGGCGTAATGATTTTTTTATTATTATCGAACACCTTATTGGGGCCATTAATGGGGGCTATTTATTGTTTTATTTACACTGTGGTGGCTGGTTTATTTACGTGTACTGGCTTTGCAAGTCGTTTCGGTATCGCCAGGAAACGGGTTGGACTTTGGGAAAATGACGTATCGATTTGACGAACGTCCAGAGGGGATTGATTTCAATTTACGAAGGTGTCGCGTAAGATGATACTGCTGGTGAATCATTGCGTCCTGATTTCAGGTTATTGCTGTGACTTATGGAATTATGATGATTTGTTAAAACGATGAACTTTTGTATGTTTTTTTTTTTTTTGGAGGTCTATCTTGTCCTTTTTTTCTATGATGGATGATATAACTTTGTTGCAGGATGTCGCATTTATAAATCCGGCCAACGTGGTGTTCGTGTACATGCTGGTGAGAGAGCTTGTCGACGGGGACGAAGTGTCGGAGAGAGAACTCCAGGCGACGGTCCTGACGTGCCTGTACCTGAGCTACAGCTACATGGGCAACGAGATCAGTTATCCCCTTAAGCCGTTCCTGGTGGAAGATAACAAGGATAAATTTTGGGATCGATGTCTCCTCGTCGTAAATCGGCTGAGCTCCAAGATGCTGCGCATCAACAGCGAGCCAGGATTCTTCACGGAGATCTTCACCGAGTTGAAGGTACGTGGTCGTGGATGATATTTTGTATGAGGTAGGTGGATTAGAGTATGAATTTGATGATGACCTGGCGCTGATAACAGGCTTGCGGAACCGGCGAACGTGGGAGCCTATCTGGAAGTGGACTGGACCGGAGCCTCGTCGTCTCCGGAGTCGCGGTTCCCACCAAGGCAGCTTGACGGAGCTACACACACCTGCTGGTGCGCATCGCCAGGCACGGCTGCGAGCTCACGACCCTCTGACGACCGGGTGACCGAGGAGCGGCATTCGCAGCCTGACCCGTCTGCGTCGACTTCGACCTCGGTGACCCAGGACGCCCAGGACGACGAGACGCATAGAGTCTGTTCTTGCGGCGCTCGTCGACCTGTGGCGTCCTACACGATCGAGGACCTGGATGCGATCGAACCGGTTTCTGCGGCAGAGAAATTATTACGTAGATGCAGCTGCGAGCAACCTGGAGCCGGAAGGCAAGTAGCTGATCTGCGAAAGCATCGTAGCATCGACACCAGGTGGCCCGGGAGCTTCCTTTCACCGGACGACGCGATTTGGGACCTACGCAAGCACGCCAGTGAGGATACCGAGTACCGTTGGGCCTTACACACATCTAGGACGGACGTTGACTTAGCTAGAAGCGCCAAGAGCAAGTGCAGCTGTCACAGCTTGACTCCCGAGGAGAAGAGACCTGAACGGGGTGATCTTAGGAAGCATCACAGTGCTGAGACAGACAAGTGGAGCTTGCGACCCGATGACAATTCGCATGATCTCAGAAAGCACAATAGTGATGACGCGCGTATGGGGCGCGAGGCCAGGTGGACACTTCAGGTACCCGACGCTCTACCTAATCCGAAGCCTCGGTGCGGCTGTCCCAAGAAGAAGTCATCGCTGGTGGATGATGACGCGAGGATGGTGACAAAGGAGCCTGAACGGAAGATCGTCCACTCCAGGTCGCTGAACGTGGAGGAGAGTAAAGGTATACCCGTGGAAAGGCACGGGTTGAAGAAACACGCGAGCGAAGATCCAAAGTGGGAGAAGGAGAAGAAGAGCAGCCGAGAGGCGTCGAGCAAGAATCGAGAAAAGGAGCAGATAAGGAGTCCGGTTAACGATCGTAAGGTTGCCAGGTCAAAGTGGGCGGTAAAGACGCATTTCTCTTTACCGGCGGAGAAGAAGGAAGCCCGATGGCCAAAGGATCAAGCACCCTCGTACGAGCCCAAGAGTAGGAGCCTCAAAGAGCGTTATAAGTCGTCGACGAGGCAGAAGAGTCTATCCCCGGAACCGGAAGGCACCAATCTCCTTCTGAAGCCCAACGACAAGATAGTAAAGCGTCTGATCTCGCCCGAGATAACGATAACGGACGCCAAGTGGGCCCCTTATCAAGGTCACTCACCACTGCCAAACGTCGGTATAAAGAAGCGCGAGCAGAAGCGCATCAGTGAGATCAAATGGACCCCCTACGACGACTCACCGACAATGGACACACTCCATCCTGATGATCAACCGGATACGCAGACCTGGTCGCCGTTTCGCCATGTGACACCAACGAGCTTCCCACCGCCGAAACCGACGCCGTGTCGCGAGGAAGAGGTCGAGGACGAGTCCGAAGAGACCCGCTGGAGGCTGCTGAACATGATCTCACCGTTTCCAATATATCAGGGTGCATGGCGGGACGACACGCCGCCGGAAACGCCCGAAAGACCCGTGGCGAAGTTCATGTCGCAGGACCTCTCGACGCCCGTCTGGTCACCCCAGGAACGTACCCCGATCAAGAGATACTCACCACCCCCGCAACCCGTTAAGAGTCGCAGCATCATCTCAAGGATGCGTAAGGATTCCAGGACCAAGTCGGAGCTCAGGGAATCCGAGGCACCAGCCGAACCTCGTCGACGCGTCATCGCGACCCGCGCCTCCTCGGAGGAGACCCGAGGTCGTCAGCGACCTCAGCTCGTGAGATCCAAGGCACTTCTTGAAGTGCCTGGTATCGATGCTACCAAAAGGTCCCTTAGCGAGGAAGTGCCCCGTCATCGTATCAAAGAGTCACATCGTAAGCCCCATCGGGCCCGTAGCGAGGAGGGTCCCAAATACAGTAAACCTTGGTTCGCCGAAAGTCTCCTCTCGGATGCGAACGAGATGTGCCAGTATGTGACTACCGTGTGAGTAACTGATTAAGGCCCACTTTGGGCCTGATCGGCCGATTTGACTCTCTCGAAGGCCTAGTACCAACGGGTAGGGCTAAAAGTGTACTTCTCTTCGTCCTTCGATATTTAAGGGTGAGTAGACGACGCGAACCTACTGCGAAGCTTGAGGGCTGGTGAGAATTCGATGATCAGTCGTAGGACGCGAACGCCACCGAATCCTGGAGAACTTTATTTAAAATTTTGAAAATAAAAATGGCGTACTTCGCGACGGGACTCTAGCGCGCATGAACGAATCGATACGGAAGCCAGGTAATGACATTGAGTGATAACGATACGATCCGGTCGCGAAAGACAAATTATATACAAGACTTACAGTCGTCGGGTGACGTTCTAGTATACAATATTAGAAAAGGAAAATGAAAAAAACGGTAATGATCGTAGGTTTAACGAGTACCGATTATTATTAATGATAGTAACGATAACATTGATTACGATAATAATAATAATTAAACGAGGAGCTAGACGATAAGTAGCCGTAAATATGAGGACAAAGGAGCGTACTTGAAACGTACTTATACATAAAATATAAATATATATAAAACCGCTCAGAAAACCAAAAAACAATCCAAGTGCATTGAGATAAAAAAAAAGATTGTTGTCCGCGTCCATCTCCGCCGGCGTCTGTTAACGCGAGGGTGATGCGCGTACGACTTTTTTTTTGTTTCATCCAACTCTTTGCCCCGGGGGGAGGGAAGGGGTGGCTTTTCTTTCTTACGGATCCCCTTTGAAAGAGAGACGAACACGATAATGAAATTTGTTATTCCTTTTTAAAAGAGAATCCATAAAGCGATTGATCGACGCGGGACCCGTGGATGCCACGTGTATTATGTTTAGGTACATATTGTATATCGCCCGTGGCCAATTCCGTTCACGAATCTCGCATGTAATTTATTAGTTGGTGGATCGCCGCGCGTATTTGACTATACACGACGGCGATCCCGGTGCCGGCGCGTGCAATATTAATTAGATTAAAGACAGTTTTAATTAGCTACGTAAGTGGTAACTGAGGGTAAGAAGAAAACCATTGATACCGCTGATCGCGATATCACACTTAGATTAAATATATTTATTGTCGGTCATCAGTATTTTTTAGATTGTATACGGTTTACGTTAAGGTGCCAATTTTAAACTTGACGGGTTTTCCCGCGCTTGCGTTTTTCATTGGCGCCCGGCGTACACTAAAGTTACGATGATATTCATTGATTGAACCGACAGCCGCGAGTATCTCGACTCCTTCATTATTCTTTATCTTTTTCTTACTTTTTCGTCTCACTATAGGGCGTCCACTGTGATCACTTACTTTATTTATCATTATTTCCTTTTTTCATCTATTTTTCTTTCTTGTCTTCTCCGTTCGCTCATTTACCTCATTCTCATCAACCCTTTCTCTCATTCTCCCTCACTCGCGGTCATTCTCGAATTACAACTTAGATCGATAAATACATCGAGAAGTAAGACTCCGCCATTTTGTCGTACCGCCGTGGACAGTGGCGGACGTTAATATTACTATAGAGAAATTACTAAACAAATGAAAAATTAGTATTACGTGTCCGTAAATTCTTCTCATCGACTAATGTACAGATGTTGAAAATTCGAAAATTCGTTGCCCCCTGTGCCCGCGCCAATGTAACTGTGAAAAAAGTTACTGTGAAAAAGTAACTGTGAATCATCTACGAATGGCGTATTCATATACAGTGGCGCAGGTAACGAGGGACCGGTTTTTCTTCTCACTCTCTTGAAACTCAACGTCCAAAAAATCCCAGTCTGAAAGTGTAATTTTTTTTTTGAAAATCGCGCGAGCGCGTAATTTTGTCATTCTATTTTTTTTTTTTCATAATTTTTGTTTGTCACTTCAATTCCGTAATCCACTAAGCCTTTATATCATCCCTTATCTATTATCTAGTTTCTAGTCGTTAAGCGAGCGAGTCAGGTGACGCGAATGCATTGCAATTCGTAAACCGATAATAAGTTGATATTAAACGTCGATATGTATACACGCGCGTGATATTCGCGCATTCCCCACGTTCCCATGGAATGTGTATCCGATCTCGTGCGACTCGACTATGTAATTTAACATTCCAATATTAAAGTTGCTCTACGCGTGATAAGAGCAGTCGCTATCATCAATCACGATCGATCTCTATAGTAATAAAATACATTCCCGTAAGCTACATTTATTTATTTGAATACAATTAGAAAACCGCCATATTCTTCACTTGAATGTACATTATATATATTTTTTTTCTGCAACGCGTCTTCGATTTTATTGACGCTATTATCGTTAACTATCATTAATCTCAACGGCACGAATATGCATCTCATGTTATTATTATTAACGATAATAACAATTATTATTAGAATAATAATTATTATTATCTATTCTCAAACACTTGTCGTATCGAGATTGGACTCATTGTTCCTCGGTCTTAGCAATGGTTTTACCAATGGGATGGAAAGTTTCAGTGATAACGAGGCACGCGGGAAGAAAAAATGCTTAGCGACAAAAGGAAAAGAAATTTAAAAAAAGATTAAGAAATAACATTCCACTGATATCCGTGAATATTTGCGAACGCCACGTCAGGTCTAAGCGTCGTATGACAAAAATTCGCTTTGTTCCACGTATGACGTTTAATCTTTCCGACATTTTTGCGTGATAGCATTGATAAGAGAGTGAGAGAGAGCGAGAGACAGAATGATAGGATGGAAAACGGAGTAAAAAGATGAAAACTAAGCTTTACTCGTAAGTTAGAGAGAGAGAGAAAAAGAGATACTTAAGCAAAATGGGGAAAAACCACAAAAAAATAAAGTGATGCTACAGTACAGTGTATCCGTGCTGCCATTAGCATATAACAAAAATCTCAGCTGAAGCCAAAATAGTTAAAGAAGACACAATCGCATACCCCGACGTTACGTAATATTATTAATAAACGTAATCCCGTGTACACATTATTTGCAGTCCGACGAATTATTTAAGGATTTATCGTACGGCAGTTTGAATTAGCTGAAAACAAAGTTTTACGCATGCGAAATGGATATATGCGTTCTGAATGGACGTGAACGACGATTGACGTGTGTCTCGATAAAAGAAAAAAATAATCCTAGAGGTAAATCGCAGAAGAAAATAATTTAAATAAAACCGAAAAACCTTACGGATAGTTGGATTGTATCTCGATATGTGATGATTTGTTATTGATTATCGTTGATTTGCTTCTTATACGTTATTTAAGACGACGCTTGTTTCTAGAAGTTTTTTATCTTCTAGAATTTTTGTTCATTTAATAAGATGCCCCATTCCCCGTCCGCATTAACCCCTAGTCCTACCCCTGAATCACTTCCTGTTATTCCTATTTATTATTACCATTAATGATTTGTGATCCAAAACTTTAAATGATACGACGTGTTACAGGAAGTATTTAGCCTGTGTAGAGTGATGCATTATCTGTACAACAATACAATATACAACCCGTAATATGAGGTCAATGTTGATTTGTTTAAATAAATGTAAGTTTGAAAATCCATTAACGTATTATTGGTAATAATTGTCCTTGTGATATTTTTTTTCAAATTGTATTTAATTTTGTGTATGCCAATGCGAAATCGACAGTGATCAAACAATGGCCAGTTTGTATTTCACTACTTGCTGTGATTATACATATATGCAAGTGTATCAATAAAGAGAATAACTTCCTTACCGATGTTTTATATCAACAATGAATATGGTAACGTGTCAAAATGGCCGATCTGAACAAGGAGCTGAACGAGTATCTTTTAAGCAACAAAAATGAAAAGCAATTCAAAATTCCGATACCCTCGGTCACGTTACCTAAACCAACTTTGGGGAAATGGTTCGGTGGAAATGGCGAACAGAATAAGGAGGAAGCAGGATGGTTTAAGGAGACTCAAAAAGACTGCTGTCCTAGTATGGTTAGTGTTTTGTGTTTTGTAACCTTAATGAATTTCATAAGAACTTAAGCATGATTGTCAGGACTGATGGTTTTTATGGGAATAGAATAGTCTTTAGTATTTTTTGGGAATGCTGAGTTGATAATTTAATAATTATTATTGTGTTGATTGTTTCAGACAAGACTGCAAAGACTTACAGCATTCGCACTCTGTTTTTTCATGGGTATTCTTTGCTTTTGCTTGTCAGCAATCTACATTCCAGTATTATTGCTAAAAGCAAGGAAATTTGCCCTATTATATTCGCTGGGGAGTTTATTCTTTCTTATGAGGTAACGTAAAAATTTATTAAATTTTTTTTATATTTGTTATTGATAGTAATTTGAAGTTTTGTTCTTCTGATTACAGTTTCTGCTTTTTGTGGGGTCCTATGAATTATCTCAAATCCCTGTTTACAGTCGAACGTAGGTGTTTCACTATGACATACTTCGGGACACTCTTTGGTACGCTCTACTTTGCTTTACACTTGCAGTCTACACCCTTGACAGTGCTTTGTGCTGTTCTACAACTCATTGCCATGCTGTCGTTCTTGGTAAGTCATATTCCTGGAGGTACAACAAGCCTTATGTTTTTTACAAGAATGTTTAAGTCTTCTGTAAGTTCAACGTTGCCTGTGTGATAGTTCTATTGTAAAATTGCTGTATAACAATATACTTCTGATGGCTCCTTGCATCTGATATCAAATTATGTTTATTAAGTTACAATAATTTGATCATCATTAATTGCCTGATTAGACTTACAATGTTACCATTGCAAAGTGCAGTTTTGATGTTCCATTTTATACGTAAAGTTTTTCTTACTTTTGGCAATGGTGAACATTTAATGTGGTTATTCTTATATTAGCTATACATACAACTGAGTTACTGTAATATATAATACATAATAATATTTAATGGTCAAATGTCATAAGTCAAAGAAATTAAAATGTATATATAATGTATCTATTTGTGTATAGAAATACATGTATTTTTCCATCAGTTCCATTCCTAGAACAACCTTAATCTATTAAACGGGGATTCATGTTTCATGTCATTTTTTCTTTAATTTCAAAGTCTTGGTGGCTTTTCTACGATTACTATTTCCTCTCAGACGTTTTACTTTGAGAGGGATATATTTTATGTTTTTATCACTAGTGTCTGCTTTATTTCTTTTGGGATCATCATTTGGTTCTTCCATCGATGTCTCATTATTTCCCAATACACCAATTTTTGATTTATATAAAATGTTACTATTATCGTCATTGTTACTTACTTTGGGCTGTGACTCGAATGATATAAAATCGCCTAAATCCATTGGAGCAGATTTCGATACTGTAGGAGAATTTTCATTTTTTTCATGAATGTCCATGTATCTTTTATTCTTCCTCATCTTTCCTTTGTTGTCAACCTTCATGGTAGTATCCACACTTTGGTCTACAGCTATAAAGTCAGTCCATACTTTGCCTGGTGTTTGAATTTCCATGGCATTTTCTGGTATAAATACCCTTTCGTTTCTTGATGTTCTGTACTTGTAAACATTGGTAGACACTGTAAACAGCTTAATACTTTTGTCTGTGTCTGTACTATGGTCAGTTTCTACACATGAATTATTGTGTAACAATTCTTTATTTTGGGATTCAGTGTCCTCCTGTAATAACTTCACAGCCTTATCTGGCACTGGATAATTTGCAGCCAAATCCACTATCTTTTTAAATAATTCATGAAAATAATTTGCTTCATCTTTGGCTACATTATTCTGAAGAAAATTCATAATTATGTAGTATGCTAATACAGTGAATTAAATAAACTTATGATAATACTATACTACACTATGTTACCTTAAATGCAATTGCTGCAGTAGCAAAATTCATAGTTTCGACAGTGACTGACTTTAGAAAAGGTATTAAAAGTACAGGAACATTCCTTTTTAGTGCCATATTAACTATATGCTTGATCAATAGTACTGGTTCCACGTTTGCGTCAAGCAATACACAGCATACTGCATTCTTTTCCAATGAGCGGGTAACTGCATTAACACCTATCACCGTACTGTTACTGAATTAACATTATTATACATTATATTACATTTTAATTCCATATCAGGTGTATGAAAATAATAAGAAATTTTATGTACATTATTTTTTGATCAGCCAGAGTGGATACCTCAGTTTTGGCAGCTTCTTTAGCTACTAAACGTTCTTCTTTTGTCATCTTTTTTAATTTTGCCCAAGATATATTTACTGGATTCCTTTTTAATACTACCAATAATCTGTAACACATTATGTTCAGTTGAGAAACCTCTCAGGAAGAAATTTAATTTATCAGCTTACCTCTTCAATAGATTTTTCAAAGAAGCATCCTTATCATCTTCTAAAACTGGCCTAAGAATTAAAGTGAGTACGAATTTATTTTGAATACTAATATGTCGATAAGATACTATTTTATTTATACAACTTCTAAAATGTAACTTAAAACTCGATTACAATTTAATTCAAAAGATAACTGTACATTGTAAATCATTATATACAATTGTAATACAATGCCGCATCTTTTATATGTGTATTTTCAATTGTATGCAAAGTTTAGGTTAAGTCAGGATTGAGTTACCAATAATTATCAAAGGGTTGTACTAAAACATTTCGCAGTCCTTTGGTTGGTCCTTTCTTTGATGACAAAGATTTTTTTTGCTGTTTTTTTGACATAACTGGTATACTAAGATTTTGTACTCTATATAACCATTTGTAACCCCCAGCAATACATTAGTTATACAAGCCACAATGATATATAGGAAATAAGAAACAGCAACGTAGTTCAGACGCTTGCCACTTCATATTGCACTGTATAGCAGTATACCTACTGCAGAGATGAGTAAGGAGATGCACAACGCTACAATTTTACGCGGTATCAAAATCATGGCGCTAAATAGCAGCGGGGAGTCTGGAAGTAGGATTTTATGATTATCGCCTCCGTCGACAATGCGAATCCCGTCGTACCCAAGCTAAACGTGAACACCAACGACTACCTTGGCGGGCAGAGGTTCTCCGCTACCTCATTGCTGGCTCCAAAGTAATCCTTAGAACGAGACTGGAAACTATAGCACTTCTCAAGAATTATTGAAAAAACTTATTGGTGAAACATTTCAAAGATATTTTTAAGAAAGTGCAGTGCCAACGTGACACCCGTGTAGTATATACTATTGGGTCTTAATTTACTTTCAAAATTTATTAAAAATTTAAAATTGAGGCTAAATCAAAATCTCGCAGAATATACAGAGTAGATAAAAATTGAATTGAAATTGTAGATTGTTGAAAATAAATTACGTTCAAATTGAAATATTAATCAATTAGGTGTTAGGAACATTAAAATAACTAATTAAATCAATAAAGTAAAATATTATCACTTAGAAATCGGAAACTCTGGCCAAGCATATTTAGAAGTACTGGAAGATGGCCAAAATTGTGTGCACGCAAATTCGTCGCGCAGGACTCGGCGAGTGGGAGCAGGCGGATGGTGGGGGCGCTCGAGGCAGTGCCCGGACTCCGAGCGCTCATTCTTCCTCGAGCCGGTCTCCTATACTGGTCTCTTGGAATCATTTCGAGCCTTCCTTTATTTTTATATTTATTTCTTCTTTACTTCCTTATTTCTTTATCTTCCATTCTTCACTTTCTTATCTATCTCTTTCCCCATTTCTTCTCCACTTTTATAACTCTATTCCTTACTTTTCTACTTCATCACTTTTTTATTTCTATCTTCATTTCTTCCTTCTCGTTTCGCTTTGTTCCCTCTCACTTTCCATTGTGTTTGTCTTACTTTTCCTATTCCTTTGGTCGGGTCGAGCATATTAATTCAAGTAGTCATATAAGAGTAGTCATCCGGTTAGTGCAGCTAGACTTAAGACCATGGTGCCGGGGGTTGCCCTTCCGCCTCTTCCGCTGAGCTTGCTCAGTGGTTGGTGGCCCAAGTTGTGGCCGCAACAGGACCTTATGGGTCTCCCGACGGGGGCCTTGAGCCCCCTTAGGGTATCTACGGCCATGGTCTTTCGTATAGTGAATCTAACCAGGTGTCTAGCTCTCGCGTATTTAGTATAACTTGTTCGCTTTGCTAAAAACGCTCCAACATGTCTTGACCCTTGGGCACTTGTGTGGGTAGAGACGATCCTATTTGTCCGTGGGGAGGTCGGAGGGGTAGTCCGTTGACTTTGGGTAAAGTCCTATTTGTGCTTGTGCTTGGGGGTCACTTCACTTGGGGTAGGTGCGGGTGCTATTGAGCACCCGCTAGTATAAAGTCACCCTCTGTCGGAGACATTTTGCGCGTGGATCGATGGCTAACGGGGCCCGCCGCCGGCGGCGGGCGTGGTTCCTTACGTCTAACCCACTGGGCTCGCCCGTGGGAAGGGACGGAGGTTGTAGCGTTAAATATCGTCCTTCGGGATGTCCCGGCGTGCCCGCAAGGGTACCGCTGGGTGCTACGCCCGCGGTCTTTCGTTGCGGTGAATCTTGACTAAGGGTAGACCTTTCGCGTTTAACTTCTCCCTTTCGCGTTTAACTTATCTTAGCTTTTTCGCGTTAACTTATCTTAGCTTTTTCGCGTTTAACTTAACCTTACCCCCTTGTGCGTTTTTCTTGTCCCTCGACCCGACTTCCTTCCCTTCCTGAGGTTTTTCCCCCCTAGTCCTGTGCGCGAAAGCCGCAGGACTCGGGGGTTTTCCTCAAAAAAAAAACAAAAAAACATGGTCCCCTATGGGGCCTCGGAGGGGTCGTAGCTCCCTTCAAGAGAGGCAGGACCTCACGGAAATGGGCG
>NW_014334032.1:223557-225517 GCF_000341935.2 Cephus cinctus | reverse complement strand
TGTATGTATATCTGTACTTCCTATACTGTATCATTATTGTATTTGTCCAATAAATTATCTTCTAACACATACACTTTTCGAATCTCCTATTCCTTCCTATATCTCCATCACTCTCCTCCTAGTATATCCTTAAAAACCAAGTTTTTAAAATGTCTTTTGGAAAAATAAAAGTCTAAAGTGGTAGCGCATGTAACATACCGCATGTATATTATATTGTAGTGATATATGTAGTATATCTCTAATGGTACTGTTATTGCTAATCTTTTGTAAAACATATATGTATCTATATCTGTACCTCGTATACTGTATCATTATTGCATTTGTCGAATAAATTATCTTGTAACACTTATACACTTTTCGAATCTCCTATTCCTTCCTATATCTCCATCACTCTCCTCCTAGTATATCCTTAAAAACCAAGTTTTTAAAATGTCTTTTGGAAAAATAAAAGTCGAAAGTGGTAGCGCATGTAACATACCACACGTATATGATATTGCAGTGATATATATAATATATCTCTAATGGTATTGTTATTGCTAATCTTTTGTAAAACATATATGTATCTATATCTGTACCTCGTATACTATATCATTATTGCGTGTGTCCAATAAATTATCTTTAAACACATATACACGTTGATATTCTTTTGCCCTATACGAATATCCCAGAGTAAGAATGAGTTCTGTCTCTTTCATACGCTCCTCCGGCCTAAAAGCATCCTTCTCCTTCCTTATGCTGCGAAACCCCTTTATTAAAAAATTCGCATTAGTTCGAATTTTCGCCGATAAGAGGGCAGCACCTCCTGGGCATGATATGTGGCGCCATCTCTGAGAGAACGAGTGAACTTTCTCGATAAAATAATTTGGAATGCAATTTGAAAATCACTTAGACGAAATTTCAATTGGTTAAATCTTATTAAAGAATTCGCATTAGTTCGAATTTTCGCCGATAAGAGGGCAGCACCTCCTGGGCATGCTATGTGGCGCCATCTCTGAGTGAACGAGTGAACTTTCTCGAATAAAATAATTCCGAATTCAATTTAAAAATCCCATCGTCGAAATTTCAATGAGTAAATCTTATTAAAGAATTCGCATTAGTTCGAATTTTCGCCGATAAGAGGGCAGCACCTCCTGGGCATGATATGTGGCGCCATCTCTGAGAGAACGAGTGAACTTTCTCCGCTAAAATAATTCCGAATTCAATTTAAAAATCCCATCGTCGAAATTTCAATGAGTAAATCTTATTAAAGAATTCGCATTAGTTCGAATTTTCGCCGATAAGAGGGCAGCACCTCCTGGGCATGATATGTGGCGCCATCTCTGAGAGAACGAGTGAACTTTCTCCGCTAAAATAATTCCGAATTCAATTTAAAAATCCCATCGTCGAAATTTCAATGAGTAAATCTTATTAAAGAATTCGCATTAGTTCGAATTTTCGCCGATAAGAGGGCAGCACCTCCTGGGCATGATATGTGGCGCCATCTCTGAGAGAACGGGTAAACTTTATCCAATAAAATAATTCCGAAAGTAATTCGAAAATCAGCTTTATCAGACTGGTACAGATTAAACTGCGACAGGGCACTTTCAAAAAATCCCTTTACTTTTTTCAACTTACAGATGGAATGAAAGTAATGGCAGAGAAAATACAGCATAGCCGTGACGAGGTGTAAAAGCATAATGTTGGAGGAGGAGGAGTGCAAGAAAGAGACAGAACTCATTCTTACTCTGGGATATTCGCATAGGGCAAAAGAATATCAACGTGTGTATGTGTTTAAAGATAATTTATTCGACAAACGTAATAATGATACAGTATACAAAGTACAGACATACATATATAGCCTGCGAAATATTTATAATGCAGTACCATTAAAGATATATTACATATATCACTGTAATATAATATACGTGTTGTACGTTATATGCACTACGACTTTAATTTTTCCTTTTTCCAAAGGACATTT
>NW_014334032.1:197824-222764 GCF_000341935.2 Cephus cinctus | reverse complement strand
AGGAGGCGGAAGGGCAACCCCCGACACCATGGTCTTAAGTCTAGCTGCACTAACCGGATGACTACTCTTATATGACTACTTGAATTAATATGCTCGACCCGACCAAAGGAATAGGAAAAGTAAGACAAACACAATGGAAAGTGAGAGGGAACAAAGCGAAACGAGAAGGAAGAAATGAAGATAGAAATAAAAAAGTGATGAAGTAGAAAAGTAAGGAATAGAGTTATAAAAGTGGAGAAGAAATGGGGAAAGAGATAGATAAGAAAGTGAAGAATGGAAGATAAAGAAATAAGGAAGTAAAGAAGAAATAAATATAAAAATAAAGGAAGGCTCGAAATGATTCCAAGAGACCAGTATAGGAGACCGGCTCGAGGAAGAATGAGCGCTCGGAGTCCGGGCACTGCCTCGAGCGCCCCCACCATCCGCCTGCTCCCACTCGCCGAGTCCTGCGCGACGAATTTGCGCGCACACAATTTTGGCCATCTTCCAGTACTTCTAAATATGCTTGGCCAGAGTTTCCGATTTCTAAGTGATAATATTTTACTTTATTGATTTAATTCATTATTTTAATGTTCCTAACACCTAATTGATTAATATTTCAATTTGAACGTAATTTATTTTCAACAATCTACAATTTCAATTCCATTTTTATCTACTCCGTATATTCTGCGAGATTTTAATTTAGCCTCAATTTTTAAATTTTAATAAATTTTGAAAGTAAATTAAGACCCAATAGTATATACTACACGGGTGTCAAGTTGGCACTGCACTTTCTTAAAAATATCTTTGAAATGTTTCACCAATAAGTTTTTTCAATAATTCTTGAGAAGTGCTATAGTTTCCAGTCTCGTTCTAAGGATTACTTTGGAGCCAGCAATGAGATAGCGGAGAACCTCTGCCCGCCAAGCTAGTCGTTGGTGTTCACGTTTAGCTTGGGTACGACGGGATTCGCATTGTCGACGGAGGCGATAATCATAAAATCCTACTTCCAGACTCGCCGCTACGATTTAGCGCCATGCTTTTGGTATCGCCTAAAACCGTAGCATTGTGCATCTCCCTATTGATCTGTGTCTTATACATGCACCAAAAAGTAAAAATGAGAATGCAGATGGGGAAATCTATGTGGAAACTGACCTGATTCTTGTGATTTATTGATTATAATAATTCCTGTACTACCGACCACCGGTATTGATCAACAGTCAATATTTACCAACATGTTTACATGAATCCGTTATCTATTATATCTACATTAAGATATAAAGTTCCTTCAAATATAAGAAGATAGCAGTAGTCACTCTTGATCTCCACAAATCAAAATATCAAACAAAAATTATTCATGTGTATATATATCACGAAATATCGAATAATGATCGTCAGTATATCGACATAACGGTGTACCTTGCAATGTAAATTGAACAATTTATGCATCGTGATTAAAGAAATGTCAAGCTCTCCATCATTTTTTTTTCAAAGCCACAAGGCAAATATCAAAGTTGAATGTCACTGTACGAATTCTCCGTCAATAGGATACAACGCGAAGCACATTACGATATTTCATAATGCTGGACAATACATTACTTCCTACAAATGCAACTAAAATTGACCAACCGTACTAACCACAGCTCCTCAATTCTTATAGGAAAAATCCACGGCATCGCGTCGACTCCTTCACGTCCAACAAAAGCATAATTTTGCAAATCCTCTGAGCGATATGGCTCAGATCCATCCTATACAGGGCCGAGTGGTTCCATTTATAAAGATATAACGTTGGGCACTCCAAGAACGAAAGCCGCTTACTTCATACGCGGAGGCGTTCGCCATCCAAGTTCTACGCGAAAGCTCCTAAGTGGTTATGGCGCTTTGGCTTTGTATCCCGCAGCTTTCCGGCTTTATTTAAAGCACCGGAAATAAAGCCCTATCGCCGCCCCGTCCCCCACTCAACAAAAAAATACCAGTGTACCCACAGTGAGTTACGACACGGGCTCAAAAAAATGAACAATAAAAACACTCTCGTCGTCCACGTTAACAAATTCTTAAAATATTAACCTAACCTAACTATTTTCTGATACAAAAATGCTTTTAACTGCTAATCTTAAATAATAATTTAAAAAAACCAACCTCAGACCTTCTCTTGCCATCCTTGAACCCCTGTAACGATCTTTTCAACATCCTGCCAATATCCTTTCTGCAACATTCAATTCTCCAAGACTGAAATCGACCTCAAGTAGAAGCTCGTGATTTTGACAGTTTCGTCCTCGTGCACTGTACGTGAGTCACCCTCTGTCTCGGGATCCTGGAACTACAAATGGCATTAAAATTACCACGGAAATTCAATTCCCAGTTGGAAATGTATCGCGAGCGTGTAGGTTATATTCGCACTCATATGTATATAACAGATCCCGAAGAATATACAACGCATACATACTGTATACATATACATTGTTTCAAGATTCCTATATATATATATATATATATACGTAACAACCAGACACAGACTATTACAACGAGATAGCTTAGGTTGGTTAGTTAGCGTGCAAGTACACGTATCAAAGGCACTATACATATACATTGTTTCAAGATTCCTAGCGAGCGTGTAGGTTATATTCGCACTCATATGTATATAACAGATCCCGAAGAATATACAACGCATACATACTGTATACATATACATTGTTTCAAGATTCCTATATATATATATATATATATATACGTAACAACCAGACACAGACTATTACAACGAGATAGCTTAGGTTGGTTAGTTAGCGTGCAAGTACACGTATCAAAGGCACTCAGAATCCAAGCTTAACAAAGCCAGCTTCAGGTTTACCAACCGTGTCACGTATTACGTGTATACCTTACCTGCTCTGCCTCTGTAAAGCCTAACCTCCGTGCCTAACTTCGACCTTAATACGCGAGAAGGGATAAGTTTGTTCGGGTCAATTAAAACTAATTCACGTCGGGTCTACGTACATAATTATACCCACGATCGAGGTACGCGAGCACATGTAGTCAGTCTAAATAAAAACCCTAGCACAACAAATAACATCGATCATGACAATTTTACAGTAACTCACAGTACAATTAATTTTTTACTGATACACGGTACCTAACCCTACTCACGGTATAGTGTATCTTACTTACGTAGGCTAAAAATATTAAATAACGTAGATGGACTAGATAGAGGGTAAACTAGGTACAAGGGTTCCTGTAATACAATAAGGCCGCAACATAAGGGCTATGAAATTTGTAATGGATTAGCATTGCTGCCAACTACCACCCTAGGCACATACGTAACTGGATGACGATATCTTGATAAGTGACTGCGTTAACATCGCTGCTGGTTTACTTCATCGTATATGCACATTTTTTCCTTCCGTATATGGTCATAAGTGTCGGGGATCCACGATATATGTATATAATGTACAGAGAAGGGAGATGTGAAAAGGACCTCGAGAATTTAAGCCAAATGTGCAACTAAGTAGCTACTTAGGGGCCATTTGACGTACGTGCCCGGATCTGGGGATCGCATTCGAATGGAGATTTAGATGACGGATTTTCATCCCGAATTGAGCCATTGTGCGATTTAAACCGACCACCTGACGGGGACCCTTGACACGCCACGCTTGCCTTTCTGCATTCTGAGTGCTCGTCATCCCAGAGGTCTCTACTGGTACTATGTATGTATATTATGGTATGCTTAGTATACACGTTGTGTTAGATGCATGGACACTAAGCCTTCCTAATTGTCGTGATGGCACCATGCAAATGCTCTCCCAGACGTCGTTCAAATAGTTGCCAACCCTTAGTGCGAAGCATCGAGTGGGAATTCGCGTATTAGACTACCCTTGATACTTTATTAGAGTGCGTTTGGTGTATTAGTATAGTCGATGTATATATGACGTAGGAGCCACCCTGTCATGGCTCCGTGTTCCTTTTTCCAAACCACAGCGTCAATTTGCCCAAAGGCCGTTACTTTGACTGACTTAATAAAGCCGTGTACACGCCCAAGGAATTAGCTCGAACGAATAAATACGATTGGATCGAGCTGGCGAAGTTCTGTCCGTTACCGCTGAGTTTCCCTTCTCGATTGAACTTCGTGATTTTTTTCATGCCCGTATCTCGCGCCACATGTACGACGTAGGATTTTTGTAGTGTGAAAACGGCGTACGCGGTTTTTCATGGATTTGAAATTATCTTTTCGCGGAGAGTCGTTGCTAATCCTTGGACAATAGTTTGCCGTATCGCAGGGGGATGTTTTTAGCAACCCCTATACGTATATACCAAGAGACGACAGGCTCAGCCCTCTTGTAATACGCGCGTCACCCCGTCTATCGAATTATTTTGATTCTACGATAATTCATCCCTAATACGTTTCAGTCCTGTGATGAAGGGACGAGGGATGGGGGGTGAAAAGGAGTACATACATGGGGCTTTCTTTTTTTATGGAAATACATATATAAATATCATATTATTGGTGTAACCATCATTTTCGTTATTGTGGGTCTACTGGTTTATTCAAAGGATAATCATTTCCTATACTTCGTATACCCGGTTGGTAATATCATACAGTGATTTTATATGGTATAATCGACGTCCGTGGCGAATTCTGTAGGTATAAGACGGATTTTTGGATAATTTTTGGAAAGCTCCGAATTGACGATCGTCATTGGAACGATAATCATTGGGCGTAGGTATTGTCGTGATCAAATTGAATTTGTCAATTAGACTCTGAGCGTTTACGGTTGGTTAACCTTAATTGGGCACAATGCTCGTGGATGGACAGCTGGAGCAGCTATGGGGACACTAGGTGGCCTTAAGGCCCCGAGGCATCCGATTTCGCATTATAATAGAACGAAGAAGGCCCCGAGGGCTAATAGAAAATGGAGTCACGTGACCGTAACAAATTGGCGGGAACCCTTTTGGTGTGATTTCAAAAATTTTCAAAAATAAAAATCACATCAAAATCGTCGCGAATTCTATTCGTCGCCATTGATTAAAATTTACGCGATTTTCTTTGTTGCACGAAAATCCTATTTCTTTTTTTCACTGACGCCGACACCTTTGAAGTCATTGAAATTCTTGGCGGCAACAGAGACTATTTGAATATCCGTCGCTAATTTGCGACAGACAAAAGATGTTTTTCGCTCTCGATTCTCTTCGTCTTTTTACTTTCTATCCTTATCTTCCTTATTCTCTCTTTGTACCTCCATACCCTTCTCGTACCACTCGATCGTCTCTTCTCTCTCACTCTTTCTCTATGTTTATAGGCTTTCTTACAACTTTTCTTCCGTCCTTCTCACTCATTCGCCAATTTCCACCTTCCGTTCGCTCACTCTCGGTCCTCAAGGGATTCCAGAAGTTTGCACCCAACCTCGGCGTCTTGGTTAATCACTATAATTGATATTCCGCTGATATCACCTCGGAGAGTAACGGAGTAACGCAGTAACGAAGTAACCCGATTAAAGGGAGCCTCTTATTGGCTCGCTCGTTCGCTCACTCGCTTGCTCGTTCCTCCAATCGAATTATATTATTACCTACAGCCTCCGTGATGCTCCAGGAACGACCTGTACCTGTCTCAGCCATGGATGGACGCCGCAGTCAGATTACTGAAAACTGCCGAGAATTTGAGTAACTGCGTCAGGTGCATTCATCGACGTCATATTTATAGACAATATATAAGTATGATGAATGATCAGATTAAAAATTATATTTTTGCTTACCTTTCACTGTGTGAAATTTTTATTTTTTCTCATTCCCACATTCCGATGAGATTCAACAGGCTCGAAATTACGACTGAAAAATCTTCTTTGCGCATCACGCAAGGCGCTCGTAATGGCTCGATGGTTTCCGACAGTAATGATGTATTTGCGGACAATAATATTCTGTGTAAACGAGTATATTATATAATAAGGAAACGCACGGCTAGATAGAATACAAATACATATTTGGGTGTTAGTTACTGATGCATTATCATTTTCTTTATATATGTGACACACGCATGCGTGGGCGGACGGTACTCACGGTCGCAGGAAACAGCGCATCATGGTAATAACCGTCATCAAATGGCGACCACTTAGAACCGGAGAGCAGGTACTCCTCGTATGGAAATTCGTTGTTTCGGAAAATCATCGAGTCTTCCTGTAAATCGTTACGTTTAACAAATAACAAGTTTTTCGAGTGAAACATGCAAAAAGTAAAGCATAAGATTTTTTATAGAAACAAAAAATTTCATAAGGTAAAATAAATATTGTTTTAAAAAATTATACAGAGAAAATATTGTCAGGGACTTAAGGTATCGTTCACAATCGTGCACGCGTGACGGCAGCGTGGCATTAAACTGTCTGCGATATCCGCCGTTACAAAATGAACGTTGTGTTGGTAAAGTGACACAAAATATGAAAAAAGAGAAAAAAAGGAACTAGGTAAAGACAGACACGAAGATTAGAAAAAAAAATAAATAAACGTCTTACCAGCCACATGCCACATTCCGGAAACAACGAATTCTATTGTGTCTTTGTGATAGCTAAAACGTCTGGCTAATTTTGCGTTTCTAGAACCGAACTGTCGCTCCAACTTTGTGAAACGACGACGACGACGTCGTGGATGGACGCACGTGTGTATTGGCAATGTTTGATTGGAGTGTGACGACAATATAAACTTGTTTCAGGCTGATAAAAAAAATGTAAGTCACTATTTTTATTGTGCTTAAATAAAAATCACAAGACACATTCACGATAATAACAGTAGTTAACCTTAAACGATTCTCATGTAAAAATTCGGCGTTCTTGGAAAAGATCGTTTAGCAAGTGTTTGCGCAACCGACCGTAGTCGTATTTATGTCGAATATCTCGAGATCAGCCATATACACACGAGGTAAATCGCTTCCAGGATCTCAATTAAGTCGGGACGTCCGAAAGACACAATAAAAGAAATATCCTCGTATAATAAAAGTATTTCTACACATGTAACGAGCCCGAACCACGCGCCTCGAGGTACGTCGACAAAATCATATATTCCGGCCAATTATCAAAGGCGTTAAGATATTCTACGATTCCTTGGAAAGGTAACTCGGACCTTTAAATACAGCCAATTCGCCTTTGTAAAATTCTCACTTTCCGTATACACTTGCAATGAATAATGTAGAAGACGAGCAAAGTATTACTAGTTCGAAAGTTTACCGGTAGGTGGCGCTGACTAGCCCTTCCATCTAGCAGACGCGTAGGAAACTTCATTGCGGTGCGAGCAGACAGTTTACAGCTGTTCGAAAAAATAGTACAAAACATCATCATGGGGTGATGATTCTGTAACACCTGTGTCACGGTATATACGTCCTTTATTACGCTGGGGAAAATAACGTGACCAGCAGATACCTACATAAATACCGGCCTGTGGACGAAACTTTCCAGAAAATACCGAAATTTAAGCGTACCAAGGTAAGGGCACACTGTGACAGGGAATGAAAGTATACGAAAATATGGACGCTTCTGATTTGCTTAAGCTTTACTCCTCCACAGTACCATACGCCGCATGGAGGGTTGTTCGTATCTTAAAACGATAGTGGGAACTTCCAATGAGATTGCAGAATATCCAGGGTACGTAACGCATGCGCAACGTGTTAACTTCCACCCCCGACACAGGGATGATATATCTCGCCGCGAGAGCCCGGGGTGTGAAAATCAACGCGGAACGAGGGTCTGGCAGGACGAGGAGGGTAAGAATCTGAAACACCCAGGGATCCAGTGGCAGACACGACGGGTGCAAGAGAATCGGAGATACAGGAGAAGCGGTGGATGATAAAAGTGCGAGAGAGACGCACAAGAAGGGGGAGGGTATTAGTGAGGCTAAAGAGAGGGATGAGATTGCCGCCATTTTACAGTGGCGCGGATCTGCATAACGATCAGAGACTGTCGTGTTTATCAAAGCTTTTCTCCGCCATCTGCATAATTTTCTGCCGCACGACGAAGTGAGTGTTGTCGGCTCTTCTAAACCCTCTTTCTCTCCTCTCCTCTCCTCTCTTTCACTGTGCTATTCCACTCTATTCTCTTCGTCTCTTTTACGATTCTCTCTCTCTCTCTCTCTCTCTCTCTCTCTCTCTCTCTCTCTCACACTCCTTCACCACTCCCTATTTATCCGTCCTTTCATTCTCGAGAACACCCACGCATTTTATGGGCACGACTTGCATGAAACTTTAACGCCCGACTGAATAAATTACAGGGAAATATTAATATTATACGTTTGTAATTACAAAGTCGTACGTTATATTACTGCTACGCTCAGTTATTATCTAACGAATTTTCGCGAATGAAGTAAAATCAAAGATTCTTTGAACAAAAAAATATATATATATATGAATTATCACAGTAAGTTTATTTGTATATACTACTGAATGACCCATATACAGGGTGGTCCATAGTTGTCTAACTTTATCAAGAACAACAACGACATATGTATAGTTGACGCCCTGCAACCCAAAATGAATTCCCAGTGCGGCCGTTGGAGAAGAAAAATATTTAGTGACAGCCCTTACTCGCCCCCGAATATAGGGTGGGCTTCCGTTATTAGGGCTCTTATTAGCCCGGCATATGGACCAAAAGGGCGAGCTGATAGCGATCGGCTCTTTACTCCCTCTCGGCCGATTTATCAGATAGGTATGCGGAGTAGTTTGTAGTAACAGGTCCTATTTCAAGGGATCAGAGATAAGCGCTTATCTCGCGCGATGATCTGCTTCTCGATCCGTATGAAATGCAAATGGCCTTTTTATGCCGACCGCGAAAAGTGGTGCGCCCTTACCAGGGCCGTGTTAGATATTGAAACGTTTAGAAAAATTTTTAAATCTCTTTTAAGTACAGGGACACGTACAAAATCACCCCTTGTCTATCGGCTCTTTTCAAAAGTGATTCATCTTTTTTGTTTACCTGCCATTTGCCAAAAATCTAATCGACAGGCCTTTATTTTTTTTCAATTCAAAAATTTTTTGGAATTCCTCAGATTCCAAATTTTAAACGCCATATAAACCCCTGCTTTAAAAATATAATTTTACGAGTATAAAATATCCAAAAAAGATGATGCCATACCGATATTCTATGTACACAGATACAGTTACCCCAAAAAATAATTTATCCCCATAACAGAGCACACAACCCAATTATTTTTTTATTAATCATTAATTACACGGTATAATTAATAATTAATTTCCCTGCTAAAGTATAAGGTAATAAACTCATAAGAAATTGTACGTAGAAGATATACAAGAAAAAGTAGGTATCATTAGCCAAACCATATGCCTGGTATTACCGTTGGTCATTATATACGTATTTACTCGCATAGCGAGTAAAGTGATGAAAATATGTGAAATCAATAATAATCGATTACCAAGATCCACAAAGCCATTGTAATCATGGAAACTAAACAATACTACTATATATGGAAATAACCTACAGCTAAACTAGTGTTTACGGAGAGAGTCGTTGCCGTTGTTACTACGTTAGTCCACCTGATTTCGAGGGCCTAATGAGCCCGTTGACACATTGATGCAGGGTTTCACGTGTCGCGTTGGAAATTGCCAGTTCAATAATTCAGAAGCCAGTAATGGAACTTGTCTGCGAGCTCGATCTATCATAGAAAATTGCCGAGAGCCCTTTACCGCGCTTATAAGAAAAACACATATTAGAAAAATAAGAAATATATATATATATATATATATATATATATATATATATGTATACACACACACATTTGACACAATATAATCCACCATAGCGGAATTGATTAAAGCTTGGATATAAATTGTGCCCTGGGAGTGTCCATTGCTCAGGTTATGAACGACCCCTTACGTGGTTCTTATGTATACGTACGACAATGCCATCTATATATCGAATATTCATAGGTTGTATTCCAATCTGAAAATACGCTGATGAATATTATTATTATTATCGTCTATCAAAAAAGTACTCGATATAAAAATTGTATTTCCAGCAGCGAAGAGAGTATAATGCTCGATTCCGTTTGTAAGGTTCGTTCTCACGCGAGCGACCGAGGTTCCCTCGGTACTTTCTTCTGCCGCTAGGTGTAGCTACCGTCAAAAGCAAAGCTCAGAGGCAATCATGAGCTTTCGAATGCAAAACAGCAGCTTTCCAACTCGGCACTTTTACATTTAAATGTAAACTCGCGCAGAGTGCGCGACGTCGACGGCAGACGGGACCGACTGGTACGGCTGGGAGGGACAGCAGAGGCGCCAGGGATTTAATATTTTACACCTCAAATGTTGGCAGTACGCGAGAAATGCAAAGCAGCCCCCTTTCAACTCGGATTGGATTTAAAACGTGCTAATTTGTTGAGCACGGCTCGCCCACCTATACGAACCGGTATGGACTACACTCAGCAGCCACCTCCCCAGTCATCCCCTTCTGACACAACCTCAAAAACTCCCTCCAAAAGTAAGTACGTGTACGAGTGTTCTCGTACGAAGTAGTAGATAATGCAGATACGTAATACATGTATGTATGTAAATAAATATATATATATATATATAATCCCTACCCCATATTCCAGCTCTCACTACCCTTATGGCTACCTATGTATATTATAGATACACGACCACGGTGGGCTACATCTAAATTTAAAATCTGCTTTGCATAATGCCGCCGACTCGCAACTTCCATTTTCTCTTGTCCGACTACGAACGGTTAATTGCGACTCGTTCGGTTACGAGCCTTCGGCACTACGTCATTCGTTTTACGGGAATGAACTTTGACCCTTTTTCTTTTTACATACTCTTTATTGTTTACTTTGGTCTTGTTTCTTTGTTTTTTTTTTTTTTTTATTGGAACCAATTTTTCATATGCTTCTATGTTGTACGCGATTTTATTTGGATTTTTGGTATTTTCATGAGGGCTGCAATTGCGGATACGCCATGTCCGAGTAAAAGTTCCTGCGCTCGTGTCGCGATCGTTCCCGCTTGTGTTTAATGTAGTATCTAATGTGAGCATTGTGTTCACCGTCGGTTGCATTCACAAATTTACTTCCTCCGACGCGGTCCGAAATAGGGGGTTCCCCGAAAATCGGGAAAAGAGGGAACACGTGTCCTGACGCCGGACAAATTTGAAAGTAATGTCCGACGATTCCCTGTATTACTATATACGTATATATACGTCGCTGTATAAGTATATAAATAACATACGTATACTCCCCTATTTATTCAATATATATATATACATATACACACATTTATAGTCCTTTAATTCAGTAGTCGGCACTTTTCGAATCGGTTGCGCGCGCACAGCCCGCCGGAAAAAATAGATTTCACAAGAGAGCGAACCAGGGTATTCATATGCTAAGGACTGGAAGCACATCGTAGATACCCGTGACATTTATTTTTCTTAGTAAAGAAAAAAAAAGGCAACTAGAGAAGAAGGCAAAACTTTTTTCGACCCTCGGCAAAGCATATCCGACAACTGAATTCTGTTCGATTCTTATCAATGGCCCAAAACTCTCTCCTCGTATCTCGTGAATCATTCTCAGAAGGACGAAATATTTTAGTCATAGAATAAAAAGAAAAAGAAAGCGAGTACGAGAACGAATAGGAGAAATATACGAAGAGAAAAAAAGAAAAGAAGTTTTCATAATATATACCGCGTTAACAACAATGGCTAAGTAAAGTAATTCACCGATACGCCGCCGGCGGCGCTGCGCTATAGTTCGAACTAAAATGGACGCCGCGCTTACCATAATCTCTAATCGGTATTCGCATAATACATTTTAAAAGTACCGCGTCGCCTCTTACGACAGCGTTACTGGCAGTTTCCTGCGATAACCCCAGCATTACGAGCGCGAAGGGCAGAAACCGGGGAGTTTGACAATGGTTCACAATGACTCGGCCAACATTACGAATTAGGCTCGGTTACGCGTTTATTGCAGATTCCGGTCCAGGCCAGAGGAGTCCCCACGTATTTTTATTGTAGCCAGGAGTGCTCCGTCTCCTGGCACGAGACACGACTGTATCGCGCGACGCCAATGCGGAGATGCGAGGTATTAGCATTGGTTAGCTTTATGGGGCGTACAGTTCCGCCGGCTCGCATGGCAGATCAATAAAGTCTGTCTGTCTGGAAAAGTAATGCCAAATCGACTGTTTATTTTCAATGCCGTACAATAAATGCCACGAGTTCGCGGTGGTCCCAGAAGTACGCTTCACGGATTAATCAATTCGGCTCACACTTTTACAGCCGTGATAAACACGAGAATCCATTCCTCCCCGTGTACTGTTTTCCAGGCGTTTAAAGTGTATCCATGATTTGTGTCACTGTTGGCTTTATTGAAAATTGACAAAAGCAAAAACAACAACAAAAAATTTCCCATGACCAATCGCGGTCAATGCATTTTAACCCACTTTACACTGAATACGCTTTATACGGTTTTGCGTTTATTTAACTTAGGGCCCCCGTGCACACACCTGTCGTTAACCGACAATGGAACGAAATTAAGCTGTAATTATTAATCAATTTCGTATTAATTGTTTTCGCAGGGGGTTCGTTAAGTGGGATGTTGTGTTCTGGCTCCCGGCAACTCAACGGCGCTCTGGGTACCAGCCCCGGTGTCATACAGAAGATTAATTACGTCGAGGTACCCTTTATATGCCATCCGAGTCACAACCCCTTCTGGATTGGTGTCTACTGTCACGTAGAGGACCAACGACGAGGACCATTACCGTGGAGAGAAACGTTCTGCGATAGATGGGATAATACAATGAGACCAAGTTACAGTGTCAATAGGGGTTGATTTAGAAAGAAAAAAAGTCAGGTAGCTTTTTAAGGAATTATAATTATAATGGCTAAAATTCATTAATGACTATCGATCGATGGTTAAAATTCCAAGGAAAGGGGGATAAGTAAAACAAAAAATGCCAATAAAGTAGTCAAGACTGTTACAATATGCTGCCAATGCGATGCGTCAGTTGTTCCGTTGGTCTCGAAACTTTTTCATTTCCCCAAGTAAACATCCCTTAGCCTTTTTTCTTCGGCGAAGCCAAGAGGGTAAGGGAAAAGCAGTCGAAGAAGGAGGCTAAGAGAAAAAGGAGTAGAATGTGTCGTTGGGTTAGGGGATCCCGAGGTATGGGGGTCGTAGTCAGCATGGCGGAATAAAAAAGTCTCGCGGGAATGAGATTTAGCCAGTACCTACTCTCTGTCCCGGCCACGAAAGAGCCAAGTTAGTTTTATTTTACAATCCATCGGCTCCCGCGACACAGAGGGCTGCTTTCCACGGGATGGAGGAATACGGAACCCATGAGGTTCAGGGGCGGTGGCCCAGGGGTGGCCCAGGGGTGGCCCAGGGGCTGGCTGTCAACTAGTGTTTTAAAAGTTTGCGACAGCCTACAAATTGGCTCGCTCAGTTCTTTTTAAAAGCGCCACCAACCAACCACGGAGCCGTTGCCGACGACCCCCTCTCACCCTGACCACCCCATCCGCTGATAAAGCCACCCCCTCGTGGATTCTTTTTGAGGAGAGCAAAGGAGTTGGTACGAAGGAGAAAGAGAGAGAGAGAAAGTGGTTGGGGAGGGGTGTATCGGGCTATGAATTTTGACAAAGTTTGTACCCTCGAACGGCAGCCGTATTATTTTGTCTTAATAAAAATAATAATCGTATTACTGATAACATAGCGCTGTCTACCCACTACCGCTAAATACTTTATTCTTATAAATCTTTTTATTTTTATTTCATTTATTATTTAATTTTTCCCTCCAGACTACCATATCCTAGTAAAGTTAATACGGTTACCGTATATGACCATACTGAATAATAAATTATCCGCAATTGTCCAATATGGAGTAATCAGTCTTGCCAAGAAATGTTCCAATAAATTTTAGCAAGTGCCTTCTTCATACGTGTTCTGTATGCTTGACCATTATCCCTGAAAGTATCGCGGAAGTTGGAGCTATTTTCAGACAAATCGTGTCTCCGCCACAGGACTGTATATATGTACAGCTACTGCTATTTACTACTGCCACTAGTGTTACTACTACTAGTGTTACTGGCATAGAGGAGCCAGTCCACTTCGTATAGAATATGCCGGAGCTCAATTGAAATCCGGGGAGTTTAAAAGTGTTTTGACGTAAACGCGATCATTTCTCATATTTTCTATGCAGACACGCTTCGCCGAGTTCGCATTTGATACACGCTATTAGTCGCATCTCAGGGCTGATTTATAAGGACCGTAACATTTTCCCCCATGTTTCTACGAGATTGAGAGAAGCCAAGAGAGTCATTGCTCATTGGTATTGGCGAGTTTGCATATTCGTTTCATACATGATTTTCCATAAAAGCTATATGTATACAACTATATCATACAGAAATACTTTCTTTATTTGGCTTTCACATAAACTAATAGATATGAATACAATACTTAATTGGCTCGATGAATTATATTGTCAGATCTAAAATATAATTATTACAAATAAATGCGATATTAATACTCTGAATTGTTAAATGAAATCGAAACATTCTCATTCTTTTGTTTACCTGTACCTAATATTGTAGGAACTGCTCGTTTCAGAGCTCATCGTATTTTGGCAGCACAGGTGGCAATGGCGATTCGAATAATGAAAAATTTTGTGCTAGAACCGATGGCGTCTTTGGCGTATTGATTACCGTTACTGTGGAGATGCAATTGGGATCACTGTTCCATCTTGAATTGATTGAATTCAAATACCATTCTTTTTGAGCGTTGTACACCGTCATCCAAAAGTATACGCTTATTACTACAATGTATCAGGAAGTTAATTTTTTTGTGGAATAAATATAATCACTGTACGATTATACAATCTGACTTACGCAAACATAAACTGGAGAGTGGTGTATACCAGGGATAACTATCAAAAAGTTCACTATCAATGTCCTGTGTCAATAGTACAATAAGTGCTACAAATTGATCTGTAATACTGATAAGTTCCAGGAAGAGCCAAGGCATCGCGTAAAATCTTTTTTTCTATAAAATGAAATATTTTCTTATAAAATTCTTGTCAGTAGATATTTGTTTTTTTAATTTCAAACTTACGTAAATCGATCCTAAGATGAGCAATCCACTCGCACATAGGAAAGCCAAGGAGTATATAAGAAAACACAACAAAATGGAGTCAGCTGTAAAATATATTGACAAATAAATTAAGCTACAAAGTCCGAGAACCTTTGCAGTTAATTAAATTATCAAATTTATCTTACTTGGTCTGTTGAACTCGGAATTCTTTACTAGTTGGGTCCAATTCAATCCGAATAATATCCAAGAGTCGATAGCGGACGCAAAAAAGTTTTCTTCTTGGTTACTAAAGAAATCACTGACCAGAACATTTATCAGAAGAATGGAAGATGTCTTGATGTTCGAAAAAGAAAAGAAAGACGATGCACAATCAATATTCGTAGTACACTTCTTCACAATTATAACCTACCAAGCCAATCATTCCAATTATTCTACTGGCCAACGTTAGGCCCATACAGCAAATTCTCTCCATGGCACAAAACTTCTGGCTAATCTTCTAAAGTGAAGCCAATTTACGTCTAGTTATAAGATATGGTCCCGTGCTCGATACACGTACTTTTCGTCACCGGACGATACTAAGCAAGGTGATGGTTTGCGAGAAATGTAAACACCCGCGATCCAGAGTAAATACGTATATTAATTCGTGACGTTCTTATTGAGTTCCTTGTCCGGTTTTACTTATGATGTAATGCAGGAGAACGCGTATTGTGTAGGAATTATTCGACAAAGCGTTGATATGAATCATAAGAAATTCGTTGTCTCACTTTTTTGATGTCTTAAGGATTTTCATTTCATTTCAGAATTATCACGGAACGACATATATGTATATATATATATGCTTCATGCCTATTTTTTTCGATTAGCTTCAAGTACTGTTGTTTCCTTATTTGTAATAATCAGGAAAATATTAAAAAGACTAACGAAGTTTTAATAGGCTACTTTGTTAGTGGGTTGTTATGCTGTATGTTTTTTGCTTATATGTAGTTAAATTATAGTATGCTTAGACTATGTGGCTATGCATACAATGCTATAGCATATTCTTCAGTATACATTCCAGGCTGGGTATAGATTGGCCATGCGCAGTAATACAGTCGTGGGTTTCGTATGACACGTGCTTATAGGTTATGACAATCTTGAGAATTTTTGTGTACATTGTGTCTGTATACTAGATCTATTTATTTGGTGTGGATTTATTTGTTGAGGATTTTGTATCAATGACAGTGCAAGATATGGATATTTCTTTGAACATATCTTCAGGATCAAATGCTGTCACGTCGAAAAAGGTAAGTGTCAGGTTAAGATTTTACATGGTCCTATTTATTGTAGAGAGAACTGTTAGTTTATGGGATAAAATTTTATGATGCAGACTGGACAGAGTAAAAATGAATTTTTTAAGCCTCATGTTAAAAGGTTAAATAAAAATGCAGTGAAACGTAATAGCAATACTGAAGTAGTTAATACTGATTCCAAACACCCATCCGACAAACAGGCATTTGATTTCAAAAAAAGAATCAAGCAAAAATCATTGGCAGCGATTGTTGCCAGGAATTTGAAAGGGACTGGTTCTGTTAACGTAACTCCTGCCAAGCACGATGTATCGAAGGGGAAAGGAAATCTTACGAATAAGACTTCTCAAGATTTTAACATTAAGCTTCACAGTAAATTGTCTACATCTAATGAAGAGACTATAAGGCAGTCTGACTCTAAACACAATAAGAATGAGAATGTTACTTCAAGTGAAGCTATTGTATCATTTATTAAACCAACAAAACAGAATTCCATCAAAACAATTCTAGCTAAGAAGCGCAGTAATACAATCAACGATGGGAAAAAGTCATTGTCTGAAATATTCTCAAAAAGTTCTACTTCCGATACTACTGAATCAAACTTACTGAACTCTCATCAAGAGTTCAAAAACAATGAGTACAATTTACCAAACAAAAAACCTAAGTTGGATCATGAAAAAAGGAGTTTTGATTCAGACCGTGACATAAAATCACAGTACGAGAGTAAAAAGAATAGAAAGCACCCAGACAAAAACATTAATACGGATAATTCTAAAAAATTCACTGGGAAAAATGATAAACAAGCATCAAGATCATACAGTGGCAGATATTTCTCATTGTTTAGTAACAATCCTGAAATGCCGAACATTGGTCAGAGATTCGTTAAACCTGTAAATGAGCCTGTATTTACTGGTACAAAGTTTGACGATTTAGATATTCATCCATTCACGGTATGTAATTACAGAATTACATTATCATTAATGTAATATTAATGATACATTCATTGTGCAAAAATCTAATTACGACTATTTAATTAGGTGTCCAATTTAGAACAAAACATGCAAATTACAAAAATGACTACTGTGCAGCAAAAGGCTATTCCGCAAATATTATCAGGCCAAGATGTATTAGTCAGATCACAAACTGGGTCAGGTAAAACATTAGCCTACGCCATACCAATAATTGAAACCCTTCATAAAATCCGACCAAAATTAACGAGAGATTCCGGCCTAAGAGCTCTCGTAGTAGTACCAACAAGAGAACTTGCTTTACAGACCTACGAATGCTTCTTGAAGTTAATTAAAGTAAGTTGCATTAATTAACGCTTGACGCCATTACTGACTTCCTAATAGACATGCTACCCGTTATCCTATTAAAATCTTTTAGCCCTTTACCTGGATCGTACCTGGCTACTTGGTAGGTGGTGAAAAAAGGAAAGCTGAGAAAGCCCGATTACGAAAGGGTTGTACTATACTAATCGTTACACCCGGTAGATTATTGGATCACGTTAAACATACAGAAGCTCTTAAATTAGATCAGGTCAAATGCTTCGTACTGGATGAAGCTGATAGGATGCTGGATATGGGATATGAAAAAGACATTTCGAGGTAAGTTTCATGTAGTAACAGACTGAGAATTTTGTTTAATGTATATTCTCTTTGACAATTTAGCATAGTTGACGCTTTAAAAAATTCGAATTTGACGGGTTCTGCTACGGGATATAATCCAATGGAAATGTTACGTCAGAACGTAAAAAAAACTTTTGGAGATGACACGGCGAATACTGATAACGAGACTGACGATGAAACTAAGAAAAACGAATCCAAAATTCAAAGTAAAAATATTGAATCAGAAAAAGACGGTTTTTCGGATTCTAATGAAGAAACAGAGACCAACAATATATCGCAAAAAGAATATCACTCGGGCACAGATACTGATAGTGATGCAGAAGATCAAAAGTTTCCAATCCGAATAAACAAAAAATGTCAAAAAACCGCAGAACCGACTCGTCAAATCAAATCTGAACCCAAAAAAGATGCAGAATCGGTGACTACTGACACTCAAGGTAGACAGACTATTCTACTCTCGGCTACGTTAACCCAAGCCGTGGAAAAGCTTGCCGGTTTGACAATGCAGAATCCGATTTTTATCGACGCGGCTCAGGAGAATCTCCTAACTTCCGGCGGTAGCTTGAGCGAGCTTAATGAGGATCTTATAGTACCTCAAAGCGTGACGCAAAGTTATATCATGACGCCGCCAAAGTTACGTATGGTAACTTTGAGCGCATATATAGCCGGCAAATGTCGAGTTAGTACCACCATGCTTTAATAAGACGTAACGTTATCCTTTATGGCTTTCCTTCGCTAGTAATATGTGATAAAAGATCTCTTACTCTTTCTGACAGTCATCAGGACAGCACAAGCTCCTCGTATTCATGGCTACCCAGGACATGGTGGACTATCACATGGAAATCCTATCATCCATCCTAACCAAACCAACGGACGAAGACGACGAAGACTCGGATCCTCTCGTTGACGTGGAGTTCTTCAAATTGCATGGAAACATGAGTCAGAAGGAACGTACCGAAGTTTTCAAAACTTTTCGCAAGGCGCGCGGTGGCGTTTTACTATGCACGGTAAGGTTTAAAAATCGATCTATCATTCGACTTATATGAACGTTTAAGGATCCTACGCCAATGTATGATTTTGGGGCAGCACCGTCGACTCGATTCTCTCTTTATGTTTCTCTCTCTCTCTCTCTCTCTCTCTCTATTTCACTGCAGTCTTCCGCTTTCTTTATCTCTCTTTCTCTCTCCCTCTCAAGTGTGTTAACGTACATTTTAATGACTCCGCTTTTCGGAAGGCGACCCCCCGGCGTTCTCGCGCCCATTGTCGCCACTTTAATTGCAATGATTATACGAGAAAATTGCATTCACCAGCCGCATAATGGGAGGCTCATTGTTGGGCAAAATCGGTAGCCCAATTCGAAAATAAAAACGCTGAGTTGCCGACGACCATGCCTGCCGACCATACCAGCCAATCGTATTACAGAATAAGGTGTTGGCCGAGACGACCTCGTTAGTTCATTTATGGTATCACATTCCTTTTGAAAAAAAAAAAGAACCACAAGACATTCCCGCTTCTGTATTTATATCATTCATCATGACCCAATGTACAAAGTCTATTGGCAATAATTAATCGCATTATCTATCTATACTCTCATAACATTTATCGGCACTGCCCATACCATTGGCATTTAAATATTCAAATTCGAGTCTCAATTACTAGTCGTACGGAGGTTTCGTCGCTCTCCGCTGGATACTTATGAGAGAATGATGAAGAGCCGTGAAATACGAGGCTGGCTCCTTTCTTCGTCTTTTCGCATAGGGGTGAGGTTACCTACGAGTCCTGTTCCAATAAATAATAGGATCGCAATGGTAAATAACGGCCACGCGTGTATATATATCCATGTAGATATATATACACATATATCGTATACACGTGCCGGTTGATGAAAGGAAAAAAAAGCAGAAGGAAAAAAAAAGAACAAATGGAAATAAATAAGTAATCGCAGGTAGGTAATAAATAACGGATATACATTGCAACGTGTCGCTTCCGCGATCGTAAAAAATTAATAACAACAACGGCAGCGACAATAACAATATGATAAAAAGGCCGAACCGACGAAATCTCTTGGCGGATAACCCGCCGGCACACCCAGCGCTGTAAATTAGCCCGTGGCTTATTCTTTCTCAACGGAATTTAATATCTCGGGACCCACGCTGCGCACGCGGCTTTAAAATTATGCGTGTACGCATCACTGGCCTCGTAACGAGTATAATTATCCTATAACCGATAACCCACCCACAATTGATTGTAACTTGCTTCAATTTCAGAAGGAAATCACACGGACTGCAAAAAACGCTAATACGGATATTCAGGTTTCAAGGATTTAAAAAAATTAAATATGGACCAAATTTTTTAATAGATCATCAAGCATTCACAGGCTACCGGATGGATCTGGACCGTTAAGGAGAAACGATTAGCTCGTTATTACACCTTCTTCATGGGCTCTCTGTACGAGGAAGCATTTCGACACTTGGTTATCGTCCTGACGGCTCGAGGTGGCTTTTTCTTTATTCTCTCATTCTTCGTTTTTGTATTACTTCGTTTTTCTCCGTATTATTCGCCTTCGTTTATAGAGGTAGTTACGCAGGCAAATCAGGCCGGTTCCATTCCACCTGGGGCAATTTTATGCCTGGCAGGGGGTCCGCGACAAATAGTCCACCATAATGGTACCCGCTTGTCACATAGTCAATTTCTTTTGGTTCTACACCTCTGCTTCAATTTCGGTATTCTCGTGGTTTTATACTGATACGTTTTTTTTTGTTTTTTTTTTTCTAATTTTCTTTTGCAGCCTTAAATCGCTGCGAACGTCAGTGCGTGTTAAGAAATTCCAATGGTTTTCAGTGGGGCCAGTGATAAAAAGGAAAGAAAAGAGAAACAGAAATAGTTTATGGTGAAGAAACTTCAGGATGAAGATCCTTCGACTCGGCATCCAGATCTACGTCTAAATGCCAGGTTAAAGGTATAAACCCGTGTCGGACATTTGTGACATTTATTTCGAAGACAAATCGATCTTGACAGCAACCAGGAGACGATTACGGCCCTAGAAACTAGAGCTTGGAAACCCATAGAAGAAACTTCAGGGATTGGTCCCGAAGTGAGACTCTCATTGATCAGAACATGATCCAGTCTGTGGAGCTACGGTCGATACGAGAAGTGCGGTTCATCGATCCGATTCGAATTTCATGCTAGAAAGGACCCAAACCAAACCAAACTGGCCCAGTGAAGATGGTCTTATTCTCTTTCCCTTGGAACCCTGTCGTGTGGGACCAATGGGCATCCAGGACTGAGAACGTCATTGGACTATAGGTGAAATAATACTCTGCCATGTGTCAGGCACGCTTCACCTTCGAATTTCCTGGCTGTTTAGACATCCCATTGACCATAGCAATATAGTGGACACTTGGACATTAAAGATTACTGTCGTCCTCCACGCCACTCTTGAAGGCTTCACCAGAGTTTGGGCATTCGATAGCCCTTCGATCTCCCGCAGAGTAATTGGAACGTTTCATCCGATACTTTTATTTTTCCCATAGATATACACCAATGGCCAGTACCGTGAAGCTCTCTTAGGACGACGTCCTGAAGTTCCTGTACCGAAGAGAGACCCGGTACACCTAGAAATGTACATGGGGTACACCTTGACGCCCCATAGAGATGCGTAGGCACTTCTTTTATCGTATAACGTTTTCTCGATTCCATTCCCAGCATTTCGACTGGGCATAAATAACGCAGAAACTGCATCCGTACACGATCCTATGGGGTTTCTAGGAGGCGTGGGCCACAGGGAGCGAGAGAACTTTTCGATGGAAACAGGCCACTTCTTACCAAGAGTAATACTTCACCCAGTCTAACCTGATACCAGGCTCGTTATTAATTTCTATGTTGAAACGTACCAGCCATAGCTAAGAACGGAATGGCCTCATGGTGCTTATGATGGTGTCTAACCAGATCCACTACCAGAGGATGATCTATAGACAGAGTGAGACGTTTTGAACGGTTATCCGTTTCTGATATCTGGGATCGGCGGATCCTTCGATAAACGATCGTTCAGCTTAATCGACGTCATCGATCGGCTGCTTGACGTCGATATTACGGTGACTGTCACAGTCGGGTTCCATGGTACTACCAATGTACAGCCCAATCCTCGACGTCGCGACGCCCGGCTATATGGCCATCGTCAATGGTATGAGGTTGGAACCCGTTTCTCAAGGATCGGCTCATGATCACTGGCGGTGAACGACTTCGCGGCGCCCCAGCACCCACCACGACTGAATTAATTTGATAAGAGGAACAAAAATATATATCGTTCCGTGAAAGAATTTTCGGCCCCGTGCGCCACCCCCCATCGGCTCTCGGCCTCTTCTACGGGCATCAAGTAGAAATTCAAGTGCCTACGGTACTAAATCATTAGCTATCCAAACATAGAGTGGATGCTGAACGGGGCACCGCTCAAACGTTCACCGCTGGGGTCCGCAGCGGGCGTCGTACAAGCCACGTCCATGCTCGAGGATCGTTCCTACAACACGACGATACCCAGGTCTCGGTTTGTAACACATTTGTATGAGCAGCCCGCCCTGCTCCTGCTATTAACCATCAGGATCCTTACACGTATCCTTCATCTTGAGCTCAGAGAACCTTTTCGCAGGAGTCCTCGGTATGACGATCAGCTTGGTCCCCGTGTGAAATATTCATTGAAAATGACCTTTCTAGGCTTACACCGATTTCCCATATCCGGTGTGACCTTTCTAATCATTCCACCGGGTGCTTTCATTTTTCAGGATGTCGCAGCACGTGGGCTAGACATGCCTAAGGTGGACTGCGTCGTCCAGTACACGGGACCAGTCTCCGCAAGGGATTATGTCCATAGGATTGGCAGAACGGCACGTGCTGGTACAGCAGGCTCGGCCACGATCTTCCTGACGCCTTCTGAAGTTGAGTTCGTCCGGATGCTGGAGTCTAGGAGGATCAGGATCAAGCAGGAGGATATGAATGACGTGCTGGACAAACTACTTGGTCCTCTATCCAAACATTCCAGTTCGGGGGCTGCCGCGAACGCTCTGCAGAACGACTTTGAGACACTTATTCTGGAAAACAAGAAGCTGCATGGCATGGCTTGCAAGGGTGAGTGAGAGGGCAGGCCACGTCCGACAGCGTAAGGGTGTGGAAATTGTGGAATGGCAGTATGGAGTAAGCTAATTCCGTTCGGCACCCCATTCGAATATAAAGTCACCCCATACGGCGTATTATGGCTCTCTCAGTGCACTCGTATATTTACATAGTCTATGGGCTAGGAGGGATGATCTTGTTTGCCACGCCATGGTTACTCTATTAGGGTCGTTACGGGGAGGAATTTATTTGCTGCAATAATAAATCCATTATGGAACGATGCGAGCTCTCTTGCCGGGATGCCGATGCACCCTCCCTCGACAAAAAGAAAAAAACAAGAAGAGGGGACGCTCTTGAGCGTCACGTTTACGCACCACCCCGTGTTAAGGAGGTAGGTGGCACACAGAATTATGATAGTCAAAATTGTCTTAGATTTTTTTCTCTTTTCCCTTTAACCAAATTTTAACCCCGTCCTTCGTCGTTTCTAGCCTTGATTTTCTTTTTCAGGAAATACGGCACAGGAAAAAAGAGGAGAGAATAATGTGTCCCAAGGTCCTTTTCTCACCCCATAAATCTTCCAAGTGAAAGGCACTATGGCGGCTCGCGAACGCACTCGTACGGCGTCAAGCGTAGCTTTTCACGAAGGTTTAGCCGCGGTTTTCAAGCGGTTAGCGAGTCCCTGATTTGACTGACGCTACACAGTTAACCACTTGACCGTTCCTCAGGCATATATCCTCGTGATTGATAGATTAAACCGAACCCTCTGACCAGGATTGCACTTAGCGTTAACGTAGGGTCCGCACCGGTTTAATTTGTCACATTGTTACCGATCGATAGCTTCGACTTTTTCCCCACGTTAAATCACTTCCGGTATCGGTCAAGAGGCAGGATAGCTACCAAAGTAGGAACCAGGCGCCACGATGATGAATATTACCAAGCGCAATAAAAACCAGCCCAGAAATTATCGGTGCAATTCAATGGGCTGGATATCATCGTTAAGGTATCTCTCTGTGGTATAAGCAGAAACGACCAGTTCGCATTGGCGTAGGTAGTTATTTAGGTACTCACTGAGAATTTATTTAATTCCTGAGCAATGGGTGTTCCGACCCCGGGAGAGCGTAGAAGTGGAAATCTCGCTAATTCGTAACATTATCACCCCAATAGAGCTGAACAGCCCTCAATAGAGCGAGTACAGCTCCATAGAACAACCCTCTGGGCTACGACCCTCGGCACTCGCCACTAAGCTAAGGGATTCATCCACTTTATCCCATATATATGGCTCACACCCCCGTGTTCTATAGCCGTGTATACTCCGTTCGCGGTAACTTATTATTTCAGTCTAAAAGAAAAACGGTGCTTTGGAGGTACCTAAATTTTTCACTTACTCCGTAGTCTCCTTTGGATTTTATATGCACTTCAATTTTCATCGCTAACCTTTACTTTGTTCTACACAGATTATTGTCTGACGATAAAACGGATCTATGCTGGATATATTATCTGCACAGCTCGAGGAGAGTTATGCCGAAGGGGTTCTATATTGTTCGCACGCTCCTGGCAGGGGTGCGATGGCAATAGTAGTGGTGATGGTGGTAGGGGCTGACACAATCCAACCACTGAATGTGGCTTCCGCCAAAACCACTTACGCTTTGTGGCGAGAGACTCTTAACAATGCGATACAGGATACAAATACAATAAGACGCAGTTACATCACTTAGGAACAATGCCACCCTGTAGGTACCACACACTCGTCCTACCGCCATCGACGAGATTTATGCGTTAAATGGAGAAAAACATTTTCTTCGTTCCATAGCAACCTCAGGGAGCATCAGTAAGATCAGCAATTGCATCCTGTCCCGATATACCAAGAAACATTTCATCCCCCTTACGGGGGGGGGG
>NW_014334032.1:166914-197725 GCF_000341935.2 Cephus cinctus | reverse complement strand
CCCCCTTGGGGGGGGGGGGGGGGCTGGATCAAGAGAGAAATCGTACAAGGGGTAGTTGGCCAACTCGTCCTTTAGTTTTCCTCGTGATCTATGGGGCTTGGTTACCCAAACGTCCTGTTCAAGTTACAAGTCGACGCCGCACAGCCCTGCCGCAGAAGCTCTTTTACCAGACCAATTTTTTGTTCGCACGTCTCCCATCCATCCCCACCATGGGGAACCATAGAAAAGTGTCACTCCACATGTGTCGAGTTTCTCTCAGGAGCGGCGAACCCTCCGGTTTCTCAGGCGCACGGAAACACGGGGGTTAACTGTTAGCCACAGCACTTGACTCGAACCCCATTAATGCCCCTTAATAGCCCGCTACAGGGGTACACGCCTTACCCCATAGAATCTAACTCGGTAACCTAATGGAATCGCGATTAATAAGGGCATGTATGTACGTAGCTCATATATCCATAGTATATACATACTACGGTCATAGGTCAATCACACGTAATATCCACACCATATTTATAATTCGTTACAAAATTTTATATATTTTCTATACTATTTTATCCTGCTTCCGTTACAGCCTACGTATCCTGGATACGATTCTACTCCAGTTATCCTCACGAGATGCGGGAGATCTTCAACCGCAAGGAGCTCCATCTCGGTCACTACGCAAGGAGCTTTGGACTACGTGATCCGCCACAGAGAATAGGCGGAATCGGCAAGAAACTCTGGAATGACCAAGACCCGATGCGTAAACATGACAATAGACTTTCGAATGAAAGGTAAAAGAAATTTTTATTTATTTTCCCTCCGTAACGATAATTTACCTACATTCATAAAATTACCATTCCTTTTCACCATACAGCTCCACGATTTCTTCGCTTTTCTTCTGCCATCCTTCTCACCGAGTTATTCGCAATAACTGCCCGTAACAATCTCACTGGTACCAGACGCAGATCCGTGCTGATCTGCTCTTCCACGTACGACAAGCACACGCGTTATTAATGACGGATTTATGCCTGGCTTGCCAAGCTAACCATTGCTTGGAGCCCATAGAATACTCAGATACACGTAGATGGGGTATCCCTGTCGAGCGTCCTGGACACAATCGGTAGGACCGGGATGACGTCAAAATTGTCGTACGCTGTCATACGTCATGTACGACACACATGACACAGTGGACATGTTCTACGCTCGTTGCCAACCATAAGCCATACGCAACTATGGTGTACGTTGCACATGAAATATCCGCGAGTTCCTTCTATCCTCCCCTAAGTCCACATATGTACTCTGTTTAACCTGTACACATATGTGGACCCTTCTCTAGATTATAGGACTATGTCACTATACTCTCTCTCTCTCTCTCTCTCTTACATTAGTCTCTCACTTATTCACTTCCACTTTCTCTCTCTCTCTAATCTCTACCCACAGTACCTGTCTGCTCGTTCTCCCTTTGCATCAGACTATCCCTGCTTCTCTCTGCTTCTCTCTTCCCTCCAACGCCGCGCTACTCCATTGTTCATAATTATACAATACGGCTATTAAACAGACTGATGCGACCGCCACTTCCGGCCGGGCCGCCCGGCCATTTACGGAAACCGACGTGCGCGCTGTCTCTACTGCTCTACGACGTGCACGCACAGTCTCTCTCCTTCTCTCTCTCTCTCTCTCTCTTTCTCTCTTCATTTCTGTCTCTTTGGCTTTGCCTGTGTTTTATATTTCTGTGCGTGAGAGCACGCGGCAAACTCGTGTAAACAGAGAGAGGGTACCACGGGCTGGCGTGGCATTTAATACGATTTTGAATGGGCGTGTTTTCTGGCGTTCGAACGCAGAAAACGCCTCGTCGCGAGTGACTTTTAATGGGTGAAAGGCGGGCTTCGCCTCGACGCTCCAATGAATCTCGTAGAAGCGCGTCGCGACGTTGCGTACGCGTCGTTGGATCTTTGCCAGCTTCCCTTTTTTTAATATTTTAAGTATTGAACCTTTTTTTTCAATATCTCTCATTGCTTTTGTCTCATGAAAATATTTGGTCTATATGTCGTTCGATGAAAAATAGACTGCGCGATGTTTTTTTTTTTTTTTGAATTTTCGCGCCTTTCTCATCCGAGACTAAACCGGACGTTACGTCGAAAACGGGCGAGAGTAGAAAATTGGCGAGCGAGAATTTAGCGTAGGGGGGGTGAAGGGCCGGGCAATTTTTACCTTGTGAGAAAAACGGTTGATGGTCTCGGGGTGATGATTCGGTACGCCAGTTGGCAGACTCGTCGACCTGGACTCACCTCAGGGGTGTATCCGTACTTTAAAGCGAATCATTTTTTGTCAATTTTCCATTACCGCGCTGTCCTCGCCCAGGTCACAGACAGCGCGAGCACCTCGACCGACCACATGTCGTTTACGTCGAATTACCGAAAATTGCGGGTTCGCCCTAATGCGACGATTAACCTATGTTCCCTCTTGACGATGCTTTCAGGACTAAGAGGGTGACCACTGGCAGTCGGGATCCTAAGGGCCGTCCTGGACAACGACAGCAGAAGACGGGCTTGCTGAAGAAGGTGCGGATGCTGAACACATCGGAGTACGACAGTGGATTGGAACCGATTAAGAAATCTAAAAAATAATGAACCTCCGGTTTGTCGGTGGGTTTTGAATATCGTCACGACCTATTTTCAAATCGGTACGGTTGGCTTGCTGCTAATTTTATAAATACTCCGTTTCCTTTTTCTTTTTTCTTCTGTACATAAAGAATAGAAAGAAAGATCATCAAAGTGTCATCAGAAAGACTTTCCTGAGTACCTACTCATCCACCTACGTCAGGTCATTGTTCCTCAGTTAGGATGTTCACCGTGTAACTTTCCATGAGATCGCACCTACCAATTGCCCACGTAGACCGGATTACCGTACTAACGGAGAATTCAGCGTACGTTAATAATCTAATAATATGTATATAGTATACCTGCGTCGTTCTCATAACTTAATGTCACCGGTTCAGTGCCAGAACACCAGGTTGGGGTCCACCGCACGTAACCGAATTCACCAATTGCCATAAATGACCGAATGAGAAGATTACAACGGAAGTCGCAGTCGGAGCGTTCGCCAGGTTACACAAAGGAAGGAAAAGAAATGGAGAAAACGAAAAGTATATAATAAACTGTCAAACGGATTTGTATGGCGGGAAATTCAAATGATTTAATATCGCTCGTGGAAGACGTTACGTTAAAAGAAAGAAGAGTGAGCGGATATTAGGTTAAAGATGGACCAAGGTACTAAGGACTGGTTCGGTGGGATGGTCGAGAAGGGGATGCAGACTGGCGAGAGAATGGCGAAGCGCACGAAGCGCTGGACGATGATTAATATCGTTGCATTATTTTCCAATTTTTTGCGGTACGATCGCGCGAGCGCAAATTGCTTGCAAATAAAGGCGGCGGCGGTGGCGACGACGCCGTCGTACGGCCGACTGACTCTCCCGACGTCGGGACGATGAAATAACGATAGAGCAAGGGGGGCAAGAAGGGTAGCTTTAATTTAATTTAATTATGCCTTCTTTCCTTCTGCTTACTACCGTGCTGCTGCGCCGCGAGATAGATGGCTCTGCTGTGCTCTTCGGCAGTCGGCCAAACGGCCAACTTGAATTACTGAATCGCGCTCAAGCTGCGAGAATGATTTCCTTCCTAACGCGATAATGCTGCGTATTAGTCGCTAAGAATTTCTGCAAAAACTCAATTCGCACCATTCAACCATATGCGGTATCCATATATTGTACACGGCATTCTGTTACTCTACGTAGATCTAAGGCACTGTGTAGTGAATCAGGGTCGGCGCTTATAATTGTCAAAATTGTAATGGCTAAGCCATAACCGTGCGTTATGCTGAGCGGGCTCGGACGCCATGTTAACCAAATGTACCAGGACCGTCGAGGAAAGTGGAATTTCGATGAAGAAAAATGAATTAAGTAAAAATAGCCTCATTACGATGAGATGCGCTCAGCTTGAGTCCGATTATTAATACAAAGCATGGGATGCTGCTGATGGCAAAGGGATTCGAGATTCTTCTCGGCTCAAAGTTCTTCTTCGACTTTTGTAAGCGTACCGATGTATTCGTGAGTTTCACGTCCGTACAAAAACGTAAGGACTCGTAAGAGGAGACGATTATTAACGGTGATTACCGATTTCCGACCAGTTAACGACTTTTTCGATCGTTTACACTTTTATCCTTCGCCTAGCTGCCAGGCGTCCCCGCACTTCCCGCGGGTCCCTCATTACGAAGCAATCGCGCGTTGCTTTACGATTTCACGGGAGAGAATTAGCATCGATCCTTCAGAACGTAAAATTCTCGGCGGGACCGAAAGGGTAAAAAAAGGAAAAAGGAAACCTTGACAAATGAAAAATTGTCGAACGCTCGATTGTTTCGTATCCGCCCCTTGACCCCCACTCCTCGGCCTCCACCCCTTGACCCAGGTGCAACATCTAATTTTGTATTGTATTCTTTATCCTCTCCTTCGTTTAGATTCCCATTCGCCGTTACGTGCTATTTTTTTATGCTGATATAAGTAAACGGATCAGAAGCTATCGTATTACCTGTATAAATATGAATATCGCGCTAAACGTTTGAAAAAGAAAAAAAAATGAAAAATAAAACGCTCCACTTTACTCGTATCACAATTTACGAGCGACGCGTACCGTTCTGTTGCTATCTTGGCAATTTTGTATATCGTTGACATTAGTTGCAGTTAATTGCGACAATAGAAGTAATGGCCGTGATAAAGCTTCCGTTAGAAATATCTTAAGGATAAGCGGTAATGCGTGCAACACGTGTATATCTCGGGGGTTACGGTAATATTTAAGGTAGCATTGCCGCGAGCAATTTTAATTCATTGCTTTTTCATTATTCTCAATTTTCGCGCTCGGTCACGTTTACCTCGATGGTATATACACCTTTTTGTATTACTATTTTCTCCCTGTAAATTTCTTTACCGACCGTACAACGTATTCTCGTTATTCGCTTTTCGAAAATGCACAACACCACGTGACCCTGATCCCCCGGCAACGGTCTTCTCATTATACGAGGCCACGTCCGCGGGTATAATATTCTCATCGTCGCTTTTCGATTTCACGCTCGAAATTAACGTCAATTTATAACAGGAATTACTGTCAAACAGTCAGCTTGACGAGGTAGGAGCGATTCTTTCTAGTTACCATCACGCCTGGAATATAAAGGAAACGTCGAGAACAAAAGGTTCCCTTTGGCGGGAAGAATTCGAACAGCTTGATAATGCTATAGAGAACGTAGACAGTGAAAATGAAGCCAAAAAAAAATATCCGATCAATTTTCAAATTCCATACTAAAAATTTCACATTTTATCCTATACCGCTTCGGCTTGAATCCTCTGCTTTTTTTTTCTCATCATTTCAATTCTGCAAATCTCAGGGCCGTATATACACGCGCGTCCGGCTACAATCCCGGCAGTTGTAGTTCGTTTGGAAACGCGTTACGTTTCTTCTTTCGAAATTAGCATTTTACAGGCGAGATATCCCTTGGAAACGTTTTATTGGCATATCGTGCGAAGAAGCCATAGACACTCGGTTGGGTACCAACCTCGTATACCTACAACGTATATATACTGTGAGACTTCGGTTCCCCTGTTATATTCTTTTATACATATATATTGCAGCACTGGTACCAACCGTAACAATCGTCCAGTTTAACTGGCCGCCACTGCTTATACTTAAGTTTCCATTCTTAACTCGATGTGTTAATTCCGAATCGATCCGACACCCCTTTCTATCCCCTCTGTATTATCCTCAGTACCTCGACTCGCGCGCCGCCAAGCGGCCACCACGCAAATTATTCTCACGAAAGACACAAGAAGTGCGAAAAAGCTGACGGATTTAATGATCGAAAATTAACAATGGCCTCCGTTCCAATATTTTTTTCTTATTTAATCAGTTCCCATTTACGAGCGTTAATTATGCGTCTTTAGGTGCATCGCGTGTGTACGTATCAGTCACTGGGACGGATGCTGTGTGTGTAATAGTGAAGCTTAATTATTAATATGAATGTACAATGTAAATATATACACATAGACATAGGTATAGCCATAATGGAAAGTGACGGGAAGAATGAGATGACACGATACGTAATGGTAGAGATGGATAAAGAGTGGGGATTAAAGAAAAAGGAATTAGGCACAGGCGTACACGGTTGAATGTGAATTCGTGGGATTATTTTATAGAGAGGAGTTAGATTGTACGGATTGAAATTCAAGGAATAACGATGCCCATGTCTATCGCGTATATATTACTTAACCGGGTAATTACAATTAGTACCTGTGGCCGACGTGTTAACTTTCCCGGGTGGAAAGTTGCGCGTTAATTTACATATATATATATATACATATATGTGTATATACATATTTGTTAATTGCCTGGGGATTTATGCGCGTTTAACGTCACAATCATCGCGCCAGTCGTTTCACCGATTATTTCCTCCTTTACGGGTGGTAACACCCGGTATATGATTTTTTTGTAGCCTTTGTGAAATTTCTTAATCCATTTGTAAGGCAATGAGTGTGTGTATAAATATATGTATATTGTTAATATGCACTCATAGGACGTTAGAAATTCGTGACGTATTAGACAATTAGCTGTTGGCAATTAAGAAATTTAAATTAATTCGCCGTAAAGAGAGGCGATGAATTGCGATCATACTGGAGCCAGGTAATTGCCCGGATTCTCACAAAGTAGATGAACCTGTACCGACGCTGCTGTTTGAACAATGCGAGTTCCTGTGTGATGACGGCTTCGGTGGATCTTTGTGTTGGTCGGACTGTAATGGCAACAATTACTTTATTTTACCATCTTCCAGGTTCTCGAGCGAGCAATTTCATTTCCTCGCATTAATCTGACGGTGATCGCGCGAGCCTTTTGAGAAATTCACACTTTCTTTGCGCTGGTTAATTATTAATTTAGCTGTAGAGAAGGGAGAGGGTGAACGATGAATGCGAAAGATAACGATATTTGAGCAATTTGTGAATTTAAAAAAAATTAGAGATAGGCAATGTGAAACATTTTTTGGAAATTTATTTATCTGTGGAATTGATTTATTTTTTTATGTAAACCGCGTGAACTCGACTTAATACATAATTTGCTGTTATTTAAAAAAAAAAAAAAATTTGAAATTTTGAAATACCTGATTTAATAGTAAACAGATTATTTATGATTTTTTATTGATTGATTAGTGGTTAATCAGTCCTGCAAGAATTTTGAATATGATCGATGAGACATGTATTTTACCTGTTTCAGGGTAAAATTTAGGTGAAGTAGTTTGAAAGAGATTTTGAATTTGTTTTAGATTGTTGTTACTCTAGTTTTGGAGATTAAGAAGGTATTTGGTATTTTTGTCCATTTGGTTACATGAACTTCCGGTAATTTAAGAGAGAGAGAGAGAGAGGAATGAACGCTTGAGAATTATTCGAATATGAAAAACTAATTCAGGAGCGTCGCGTCAAAGGAGCCAATTTAAAAAGCCCCTTTCAAGATTATCAGCTTCCGCTTTGGCGACTGTTTCTCTCTCTATCTATCTCCCTCGCACTTTCAGAGACTAAGGAGAAAAATTGGCAGGCGAAAAAAAATACATCGGATTGGTAAACTTCCCGGTAATTCGTCGGTCTCCTCGCTTTGAACCTCTCTTAAGGGGTTTGCACGTCGTCCATCCCACAGAGGATGATTGACGCCATCGCCCGGAATTTTCTTGCGACACGAAATTATTGCGAACAAGTTGAAAAAAAAGTTTCCAATCTTTTTCCTTTAGGGCGCTAACGTATACCCTGATAACAAGCAGTAGTACATAGATACACATACTGATACGTGGTATTTAATATTTTTGGTCATTGCCTTAGCTACGAGTTGTTAAAAAAAAAAAAAAAGTAAAATTTAACATAACCTCAATTTCGAAAGTGGCACATAAATTCATCTTATTGAATGATTGCTCGGCAAAGGTCTTAAAACAAGGTGATTCCGTGTGAAGCAATCTTTATCGCGAAGAAATAAATTTCCTAGTCTCTACGCCTGTGGCACATGGCGGAACACTTTCTATAAACGCGAAATGGCTTTATTTCCCTATCATCAGACGCGAATCTTAGGGCGAGATGCGCCATCGGGCTTCCAAATTGAACAACGCGCCACGAACAATATATATATATATATATATATATATATATATATATATATATCACTCGGCCGCAAACACTTTAGGGACGCGTCATTAACTTACTGGTTATATTATAATGTCGGCCTGACTGCTTTATAAATAAGGTCGAAACAGTGTTAAAGTTCGTATTAGTTTATTACGTGCTTTACCACACTGTTTTCGTACCTCGGCCAGATCCCTTATGCATTTCCAGGGCCCTGAACAGCCCCTGGCGGCTATTAGTCGTACTATCTCGTCCCGTACGAAAAACAGTGGTGAGTATCCCTTCTACGATATTAAACTTAACGTAGGCAGTGCCCCGAGGCGCCTCTACTCGTCGTTCCCTCAAAGAATATAAGTGCAACGCGGTTTCACCGGGCTCACCGAATTGCCAAGGAGACTCTCGTGACTCGGCAAAGCGTAACTCTTTCAGACTCTTTTGAGTCGTAGCACGCGAGCGCACATGTCGGCAGATGGCCGATTGAACTCACTTACCGTCATCGGCAGTCTCATCGTTCGTCTCGACTCTTCATTGAAAACGAACAAATTTGACTATGCTTCACGTCACTCGAAAAACTCGTCTTTCTCAAAATAACGACGAGTCACACGAGACGTCGGCATCATTCTATCAAGGTAAGATACCGTATGTGCAACTTTAGTGCTCCTACTGCGAATGCATACGGTGCAAAGGTGAAAAAGATAGTAGCGTCATCGCAGCGCCGCCACGCGGTTCAATTAGCGGAATACCGGAATTACCAAGGGAGGACTTGGCGATAATTGAAGGAAGTGTGTGCGCCAGGTACGAGGTGCGTTACGCACTTACCGTACGCAAAGCCACGTTGTATACGTATACGTATAGTAACCTACTCACACCGTGCCGTTAGACGTTTGATTAATAGCGTTAGCGCTCATTGGTCACGCTACTAATAAAGGAGCGTTCACACGTATTAAACTCGCGCCTCTGCGCGCCACGTATGCCGGCTCGCTTGCCCGAGTGGCGGCCTCATATAACGAGGGAATGGCGTGCTTCGCTCATAATTGAGGCGGGCAGCTACAATCCAATCGCTTTTAATCATTCGAATTCATCTCGGGCCGCGCGAACCTGCCACCACCATCAAGTATTGTGACGCTAAAGGCATTTACGTATGTAGATATGCATATGTATATATATATACCTATATACGCAGGTTCGCATAAGTAATGGACTACTGCAGAAAGTAGGGGGAATTAAAAATTTTTTTTTTTTTTTCGAAAAATAGAGCGAATAAACGAAAACCCCTTTGGGGGATGGTTTACGTACGCTAATTAATTCTACTAGGTATACTGTAAGGGGTCGGAGCATTCAGGCTGGTTGGAACGGGACAAAACCCAAAATGGCGGAGATTACGCGAAATTATGCAAATACTTGGCATTGTAAAGTCGCGCGGGGGTTTTTCGTTTTATTGGACGGGCCCGCCGGTATCCTCGGTCGTATAACCGAAACAAAAGCTTAGCTAACGCAGAGACAAAGGGTAGGGAGAAGTAGATCCTCTCCCGGGGCACACATGCAACGGATTTAACTGCTTCCCGAGGCATTACTCTTCCTAACTTTCTTTCTATTATGTATTCGCGTATTTCGAGTCTGGCGAATATTTGCTGGGGAGTGAGATAGTGGAAAAAAAAAATTATCGAAAATTACGGTTTTTTGAATTTTGAATTTTTGAAAAAAAAAATTTTTTTCAGTCTGCTCAGATTTTGGAATATACAGTTGAACCATACGCGTCGGTTGACGGTACGGTCAATTTTGACACGTCACCGTCCTTGCGGTTCTGCCATTATTTTCCATTCTCATCTTTGTTCGCGCATTTTAAAAGGTGACAAAATCCCTAGGAAAACCACTTTGCCCGCGCGGTGGGGGTGGTAGCTTCTAAGAACTTACAATTAATTAATTAACTCGAGGCACCCTTCGTTAATTTGCGCGCCAAGTCAAACTTAATTAATTACCCTTTTGGATGACGGCGGGGGGTAGGTTAGGAACCACCAAAGCCCACCCTCGTCCTTGTCAATTGAAAGGGCTATACCTACGACAGTTTTGTTCCCATCTTTTCTCTTGGGGCGTTATCAATTAAAATTTTATGAAAGGAATCTTACCCGACATGCGTCCTTGAGGGATGAAATTATCTATTAAATTTTATACATATATGATAAATACACGTACTTCGATCCATTGCGTGTCTTCTTTGAAAATCTAAAACATTATATATACATATATAAGAAAATTTAACTCTGACTACGCCAATGGTACCCGACGAAGTGCCACTTGACGTAGAGGCTATTAATTACAAAGCCGACGCCATTGTGTCCTGGCATTGGAACGTCGATAACTTTTCTATTATCCTTCTAACGGGGATTTAGGATTGTACCCAGGCCCCTTCACGAGTCAGGAATCACATTGCGCAATTCACTGCTGTATTCAAATTAATTTTGCACAAGTTTCCATCACAAAAAATTCTTACGGGTGCTCGATGAGGATGATCCATTAACAAAAATTTTTGTTCCCACAGTTGTGAAAAGGGACTGGTAGCCTGGTCCAGACTACTGATGATACCGCTTTTGCTAATGAACGTCTTTTGATGATCCTTGAGGAACTGTCGAAGACGAACCATAGATATTAACAGCCCCGTACACCAAGTGAGTATCCGAGATTGTAATTAATCAATATTACCATCGACAATGGCCATTGTCAAGGGCCATTGTTACAGTTTACGACTATTCTCTTTGCGGGAGATCGAGTGCATCTCTCTGGCATTGTGCCTTTAATTGTATCGTTTAATTATGCCTTGGCAGCGCCAAAAAAGGAGAGCAGCGCCATCAGGGGGATCGGCAGTGATGAGAAGTAAAAGTGGTATTCCTGGCGAACGGGCGAGTAGCCAGAATATATCGTCGGTACGGTACTCGATACGAGAATAATCCCCTTGATCTTTTATATTTTTTTAGCGTCATCTCGACTCATCTCCCCGTCCTGGTCCATCCCCACCAGATCATCATCCGGCACGATGTGTAATTACGGACAATCGCAGGGATCGTTATTAACCCTTCCCAAATGCGAGTTCCAAATCTTGGACGTCCATTGTCCGCTCTCATTCATTACTGGAAGAGCGTGGACCGGGATGCTGCGGTTAGATGGCTGAGAGGAGGAGAAGAAGAAAAAAAGCCAGAGCGAGAGACAGGGACTCTAGGGTAGAAGAAACGTTGAGTTAGAAAAGGCTGGACCTGGCTACCGTGAACGGACCAACTTCTGACCCTCGGCAGCCGAACGTCAAAAGCCCTCAAAAGGACCGCCATGACCCGGCCCTGTCCAAAGCTCATTTGTTTCCGGCAACGCTCGAGGACTGACCAACGCTGACGCCCTCGAACGTCGGGACGCCGTACTGAGATTCACAGGATGGAAGGTTCGTTCTATGGCTTCTGAAGTTTCACAATATGCACGTCGAGCATTGACATAATTATATAAAGATATTATTTAGGTAAATAGATAATTTCTTATAAGTATTATTCAAAATGTTGACTACTGTTCACAGATAATTTTCGATAAAAATTATATCGATCCAAACGACCAGACTCCACTCTTGTAATGCCTGTAGGATGCTACTGATTCTTTCATCTTTCTTTTTAGGCCCCCCTGCCCGCCCTCAGGCCCATCCACAGCATAAGGCCCAGGTTCGCAGGCCTTTTTGTTTGCTCAGCAAGATTGCACGGAAATTGACCGAAGATTGCGGCCGACCGACGTTTGCTCTGCGGCCTCGAGCCTTAACGTTTGCGCCACCGCAAAAATATCACTGACTATCCACCTCCTCTCTATTCCTTTTATTCACATTTTTATTCGACCCGCTTCACCATCGCCATACCGTACCCTACGAAGTAAGTATATCCACCCTGAGTTTCTTATTTCAACTGCCTCTCACTCCGTTCTTACGTCACTTCCTCTTGGATCCATTTACTTTAAAATATCCAAAGGTCCTCATAGCCACGCTGATGTCTACTTTGTGTTTGCAGGTTCACGAGTACCCAGCTTTACCTTAAGGTACGAGAAATAGCACACGACGCATATACGACTATTGGTAAAGGACCCTACAGAGCTAATAAGCTTAACCGATACGCCAGTGACTCCAGTCTGCTTCCTTGTAGAATCTGATCGAATCTGATGGAGCGAGCACGTAGCTAACCACCCAGAGTATTATGTGTCGAAAAATATTCAAGAAAACCTTTAGCGCACTCCCCGTCAAGAAAAAGGATAATGGAATCCTGCCCGACAACGGATCAATGATTTAGCCACGTTATGATCCGCATTTAAAAAAGTACGCTCCACGCAGCATCCCAAATGATCCAGTTACGATCTTCACGTGGACCAGTGATACTTTCAAGGACGTGTACACTCTTTGTTCTAAGAAAACAAATCTTCACCGACGCCATATACGTATAATCGTTATACGATTAAAAAATCGAATCGTCCGATCGCGTGAATTTATCGGAATTAATCAAAAGTTATAGCGACGCATCGATCGTATTACCTACTGTGCGAGTATCGAGACGGGAATCGTATCGATGTGAGGATCGGTTGCAGGATCAGTCAGTGCTCAGCTGTATATGAATATACAGCGGTTAGGGCCGGTAGGTTGGTGAATAGGTATGACTGAGACAGGCGATTGAATTACCATAAAACGCCATGATTAACGCAAGGTAAACGAATATAACGCCGTAAGACCGCAGCGTGTTCTGTAGCAGTTAAGTGTGCCCGAGGCATAATTTCCTGTTGGTATTTGTGTACGGGGTACCGATATAAGCTTTATAAGCAATGCGAACACTGTGTGTATATATAAGTGTACAGTCACTGTCGTGTACAGACAATCAGAATGATCCAAGGGTGGGAGGTCCACGTATGTGAGCCGATACGGTAGGACACAACATATGATACATATGGGAACGTTAGCTTTGCGGTTTGAAGCCCGTAGCGTGTGGTACCCCTGGATCTATGGCGGGTTCGACGTTGTATAAGGACAAGAAGACAGGAACGGTGTCGAGTGACTGATGTGACCGAGAGCTCAAACGGTCTATATAGTTAACTTTCCTGGCATTACGTAAGCCCGAGTGATGATTGGTATACGATCGGTTACAGCGCTCATTGCGGCAAGAACCGCATTCCGATAATTAAATCGCGTACAATTAAAATTTAAAAAAAGGAATCGTATCGATCCATCGTTAGATCATTTTCGATTATTCATACGAAATTATTTGTAGAGGGTTCCATAGTCGTTTTGACCGTCTATGGGATTTGACCTTTTTGTAACTGACGTGGTCTCTTGGGGGTTGGTACCCTGGCTGTTTTGAGGTTAGTCTGGGTACTTACACGGCCTGACGGTAATGCTTTAGAGTCAATGCAATAATATATAGCGAGCTCGGGATAATGACAATAATGATGGCTGGAAGACTTGAGCGTCAGGCTTGACGATTGCTGGGAGTCCGAGTGAGACGGAGCGATGGCCATGTACGAAAGTCAAAGAGAGACACGCGGATGAGATAGAGGAGAGAGTGATATCCCACTGATGCTTCCCATTGTGGGGTATTATCTGAATTGCAGGCCTCGCCGTAAAACAGCCTCTGCTCACGGGCTGACCGGCTGGTTATTGTTGTTATTTCAATTAATGTACATTCCCATCCTGCATGAGCCAAACGTATGGTGCTTGGCTTCGTGTGCGACTCGCGATTGATAAAATGATAGCGTCCTCTATAGGTTGCGATAGAAGAGTGAACAGGTGATATATATATATTTCTTTTTCTTAGCAACCTACACAAACGGTACACAGTTGATACGGAGCTGTAACGTAACTAGGATATATTGCTATAAAAATTCCCTAGGACATTCACTAGCCTGTAACGAAGATCTCCTGTTACTCCGCAGTGACTGTCCTTAATGACGTAAAGGACGATTACGACCTGTCGTGCGTCAGTGTGAGTAAACAAATTTTTTGTATAACCTCCAAAAGCCATACGCTGCCCGGTCCAGGGGGATTCTGTAATTTTTGTGTACCTGTTGGCGATACCCGTGGACGGGGGTTTCATCAGGGTCCGAAAACCACCCCCGTTCGTCAAACAGGAGTAACAAGTGTACCAGGCACGTTACCATAGGCGGGAATAAAATTCCTCAAGGCAAAAACGGCAACCGGGGACCAATTTTTCATTCGTCCTCTCGTTCTATTTGGCCCGGTTGTCCCGCCTCGCTACCAACATTTCTGTTTCAGCCATGGCAAAGCATCCATCATGCGTGCGCGGGGTGGTTGCAGGGTTCCTTCGGCTCTATAAAAACTTAATTACCTTCATTAACCGAGAGAGCTCCCGAGCTGATCCTGCCGCTCGATCGCTACCGAAACGCCGTGTGTTGTGTTCATTAAGGGTTTACCTTGAGCTTGCGCACATGGGTCCAAGTGACTGGACAGACGATATTACGTTTGACTTCAAGTATGATTTTTTTTAAGATAAAAAATATCCCTGATCCCATTGACAAATTTTGAAAATTCTCACGTGGCACGTAATTCCCATAGAGATCCTATGGATATCAATGCAGCCAATCAACGACAATTATATAATTTCCCTTGACGCACGTTGGCGCGACCATCGCTATTATTTGCTTCTTATTTCCTTTTTCTACTTATGACCGACTCGCGTACTTTATTGTGCACGTATGTTCGTATGGATCTCCGTGTGGATGCTGGCGGATACGCATGCAACCACGGTAAATCGACGATATTCCACAATGCTCCTTAATGACTCGATCGTGCCGCCAAAGCCTCTTTGTGCCTGTCGACATTTTATTTTTATACTTTACCGCACGGGGCACCCTATAGCTCGCTATTAATTGCCACGGTACTGCGCCAACTTTGCCGCGAGTCCATCTTGCCGTTGATATACGGGATGGAGGCGAAGGGGATGAGAATTGTTTTTCAAAGGGCGAAGAAAACGGGAACGTGAATTGTTCTGTGCTGCGGGTACTTTGGGTAAGTTTATTTTTTCAGGCTCTACCAACATGGGATTTCGTAATATCGGAGACTCTGTGCAAACACGGGTCAAAGAATGTGGATGGAAATCATAAAAGAAATGGTAGGATCAAAGATAACCTACTGTTGGTAAGTTCAGTGGTAACAGAAGCGAATATCTAACATAACCTCTTTTGTCGGCTTCCTGGGTATACGGCATGGATATTTCAGTAGCAATCATATTGGTAATTTCCTAGCTTGATTGTCCCTGACCGCAGTCCTGGGGTTACTTATTTTACATTCCACCCTTATTCGGCCGATGATAAATTCTAACGGACGTATCGCGGTAACGGCCGGCGCCATTGGAGCTTCGGGTACGCCGTGGCCAGGAGTGCGAGATCAAAGGATCACCATAAACGATCCAATCAGTCGAGTAATTCGCGAAGATTGCGTGGAATCTGAGGATTCGTGGTGGGCGAAAGTGCTACCGTGCGAGATCGGGATTGGTGTCCTTGAAAAGTGGTATGTTACTTCGGAGAAAAGATTTATACGTGGATTTCTGTGGGATGGAAAAAAAAAAAATTTTCTCTTAATTCTACTTTTTATGCTCTTACGAAACATTAAGCTTGCCTGCGTGATTTTAATGTTATCTGTTGTATCGTATGGGGATATGGTTATTGAATTAGGATGATACAGTGTCTTATGTCCTCGACGATTATCGGTCAAGAGTGTTTTAAGATCATCGCCAGTACGCACACGGTCAATTAAAGATCGGGATCGTCACCTGGGACTTGCGTATCGGGTTTCCGACGTGGGAGGTCTACGGGATCTCTTCCAAGACGATGAGCCCGTGGAACTCTCTAAGAGGCTTCCATTCCATTCTCGATACGAACCGCGGGAATTTCGAAGCTTAAATCGCTTGAAAATTCCCGCCACGTTGTCCTATTGGAGTGCCATCCGTGTACGGTATAAATAATTGTATGTACGGTATGAAAAAATTTAAAAAAATTATACGTATTTATCGTATAAAAATATTTTGTATTTTCATAACATGTATTTTTTTTTCAAATTTTGCGTGATAGTTTTTTTTATATTTTTTCCCCCTCTGCAATTGGTCTGATCTCTCATCTGAAACGTACTGTCATACGTCTAACATAACCTAACCTTAGTTAACTCCAGGACGATGTCCAGAAGAAGCAAGAGACGAATTTGGGTGCGACGAGGCGAGAAAGTCCCTCGTACAAACTGGAAAGGACAACCCTGGGGCGTAACACGAGCCGACGATCATCTCGTGATCCTGACACGAGGACGAAATCGAGATTGAAGATCGTCACGAACACCTCCGACGACGGCACACTCGTTTATTAAGGGAGACCGCTCCTTTCAAAAGGACCAATGATCGAGAAGCGTCGGGTTGTCACAAACGATTAAAATATTAGAGGTCCCAGTCTGGAGGAAGGGTAAGGCCCACGGGAATAGTCAGTAGCTGTCATTGAGTTTGGTAGAAAAAAAAAAGAAAATTTAAACTACGGAAACTCAAAATAAAGTCTAGATGACACAAAGTAGATACCATATAGTGTAATCGGTACTTGTGTACTTGACTTAAAAGGTTTGGATATCGCAGTCGACGATAATGCTGGGTACACACTGTATATTTTTACAAACTCAAGTCCTTGAAAAAAAAATATATATATATACTGAATTACTCGAACGCGTAATGATTCATCATATAGTTTGGTTTCGCGCTAATGCGAATTTTCTTGGAGAAACACGCAGGACGAAACCGTGAAAAATCGTTGAAGGATCGTAACTCGACCGGAAAAGTCTCCGGAGCCTTGTAAACTCGGCTTTATGAAGGATGCGGCTTAATGGACCTAGAAATTGTCCCCATGGGAGTGGCGGGATGGGACAAAAGATCGGCCAACGAAACGACCGGTCCTCCTCCACCTTGTTGACTAAATAAAGGATTGCAAATTTTGAATTCTAATGGTTTCCAATGCACAGAGTCACTTTTCGAGACTATAGAAAAATTCTCTGGCTAACGGTTTTGCAATTTGTCACACGAAATTATTCAGAGACTCCATCGGTAATATTACTACACAGCACCACAGATAAGTATACCCAAGAACGTATTCGAGTATTTACCTAAAATTTGAAAATTTTACGTTTAAATTAATTTTCTGTATTTTATTCTTTTTTTCGAAATATTCTTTTTTTCATTTGTTAATCGCTATTTATTTTTTATTTCAATTTTATCTTGGCAGGGTACTGTATCTAGGTATGTACCTATCTATGTACTTGCATGATACGGTCTGGTATGTTGACTGCATACTGGATGGATAGACAACATACGGCCGTCTTGCTTTAATAGATAGAAAGATTATGTTGCAATTGGCAAAGGGATAATATTTTCTTCTCTCGGCGAAGGAGATTAGTATAAAATTACAGAGACTCGAGGTATACGTGCCTCCGCTACGTATCGCTTGGTTTCGTTGGGTTCTCAAGCGCTGCCAACTGCAGGGCAGACGAAGGACTGAGATAGTTGACAGTCATTTGTCAGATTAACGGAGAACCACTGCTCACAGATGTCTCCGCCTAATTAGGCGGACTGAGAGGTAAAATTACACGTTTCGGAGCATCTCAAATGAAACACAATTCATTACCGTGGCTCCCTTTAAAGCTCGATGCGCGCGCACATACCTCATTCTACTGTCTGACCAACCACTTTTCAGAAGGATAATTGGGGTTTCATTTGCAGCTGCGAGATTGGAGTGGATCGAAAAATTCGAAGTGATTGTGAATATTTTGTAAGGAAAAAGAAAAAAGTGAGAATGAAAAAGTCAAAATAGAGGGTAAAGACGAAAAGAGGGTTCCTGGTGGTCAATCACCTGCTTCTTTATGGGCGACAATGCAGTGATCTGTCGAAACAATCGAAATGAAAAATCCATAATGTCCGATCCGAAGAAAATCGTCAGATACCAGCGGGTAGGATAATAGAGAGGATTTAAATGGGAGACCCGACCAGAGAGCACAAAATCACCAAGAGGTGGTTTCCTTCGAGACCGTTGTTTACGCGGCGGAAACGGGCTATAATCAGTGTTGGCTGCGCAAAACCGCAAGCCTACAATATTACTGTCATTTTCACTGGGAATGAGCAAGTCCGCCCTCGCAAAGGGAAAGGACGATCAGACCGAAATTAAATGAGGTAGATCATCGCCTCGTCACTCCCGTAGCAGTCAATTTCATAAAAGCTTCTCCAAGAACCAGCCAATCGAGTAGATTCCAGACGCGCGATTGAACCGACCCTAAAAATCTAGTAGTTTTTACGCGAGCTCCGATGTAGTTTGACGACAAGCTTCATAAAAGTGTCGCCAGTGGCGCTGGTGTCTCTACAAGCAACCCGCGGCAGTTCCGGTAATAATGTGCGGTGCGTCGAGAATGATGCCTTTACTCTCGTCACTCTTTGGTTTAATTTATCGTTTTATGGTCCTTTCGAAGCCCAGCTCAGTCCACTATACACAGTGTAGCAACAGTAGTAGTCGTCGGTGGCACCGTAGCGAGCCGAGGGGCCGGAGAAGAGGAAAGGCCGAAGTGGGCCGAGCGAAGAGACAAATGAACCGCGAAACAAAGGACTGGCGTGGGGCGCAGGGCGTGGCGCTCGGCGTATTAAGCCCGCAACGCGGCATTGTCGGGCTCGTGTTATTGTTGTAACCACCGGGGTTAACTTAATTGGATTTAAGTCGAATTGTTTGCGCACCACACCGCACGTTGGACAGACGTAGGATCTTCTTCGAGTTGGAAAAATCAGTGTCTATGCTTCTGGCCTCAGGATTTCGCCAAGAATCCAGTATGCTGAACTGCCGTATATGATCCTCACAATTCTAGCCACTAGATTTTCATCCTATTAGCTTCAAAGTGCTGCGTATGCACTTTTACATGGATAAGTGTTTTCTTGTATGCGTATACGGATCTCACGAAGATCATTGGATGCCACGGAATAACCACTGCTGTTCTTTTCACTAGCTACAGGGAGCTTCCCCGTGAATGTAAAAGGTGAGAAGGTGTATTCGAACAGTGTGTAATTAGAGTTATTACTTTAACAAGCCGGTTACCGGTAGAGGCAGAGCCATCGGGGAATCATTGTTAGCTGCTAATGCAAGTCTTCTTTGCGTGATAAAGGCACAGCCCAGTGCTCGCATTTTATTTCGTCCCTGCTTACTGCAGCCAAGGTAACCGTAGATGCAATGATAAAAATTATCGCAATGAAGAAAATTAATTTAGCATTTTCTTTCACCATTCATATTTATGATCTCTACAAGATCACGAGTAGAGTCTCTTCGTACAAGGGGCTCGTAGGAATTGCCTGGCAATGTGTCAACTAAAGTCCCGTCCGCATGAACGCTAGACGAGCGCAATGGGCCGGATAAATCCTGGACGTGTTTCGCAAAGGAATTTTCGACGCTTCATTAAGTCAGGCTTCTCGCGCTGCGACGCTGTCTCCGAACTTGAGTTTGACAAATTATTTCTTGCGGTTTTACACCCTGGGCCTCAAGCTGTCTTGGAAAAGTCTCGGGAAAATATCGTAAACCCTGCTGCAACGTACTTTGCTGTGTTTACGGGTGATGGCAGCACGGTCGGACGAGCTAGGTAGACACGTTGCGTTTGCCAGAATGTAATATTACACGACTGTACCGGTAGAAGCGGCGCGTCGTTCGCGTCCACACTGTACATGCTATATCTACGGTATAATATGAAACTTTTATCGGATTATTTTTGTAATTAAAATTAACAACCGGCACGCTGCCAAATTAGCCTTCTAATACCCCGGAGGGATGACAAGGTGGGGGATGAGATAGGTAGAGATAGGGCCCACTGTAAGAAAAGGGATAAGACCCCCTTTTCCCTTCATCGCTGTGGTAGTTAAAAGATGGCAGTGCTACCATCATCAATACGTGTCACGGACTTATGTATTCACTTTATACACAAGACCATTTACTACATAGCGCCTTAATTATCCCAGCCATTCTTTTAGCGTGCCACTGACGAGCACGTAACCATCACCGATATCTCGCGATTTCTTTTTTTCACCCCATTAAACCCCCCCCCCCTTGTAAGATAATATGAAAAAAAAAAATTAAAAATTAAAAATATTTCTAAAAATCCGTGAAAATTGAACTTTTTTCTTTTTCTTCTCTTTCGCTCTAGCTTCACTCCCGTTTCCTTTTCTACACCCTCCAGATGGATCCTCGTATACAAGAAGCGGTCGGATTAGCGGTGGAGTTCGGTAGCCGAGACAGCGGCTAGCAATCCCTAGCTCGTTGAAATGATTCCACTTATCCGCGGCGGGGAGTCCCCAAAGAATCCGCGTCGGACAAAGCGGGGAATCGAAGGCAGCCGCCACGGGACGTCCGGCTACCGAAGATATTTCATTTACCAGGACAAAAAGTTCCGTTCCTCTCGAAGACGGTCCCCTGCGCCTCCGTGCCGGGGCAGCCCCAATTCCACGTGAGTATACGCCGTCTTGAACCGAGCGAGGAATTCGAATTAATATTCGGCGCTGACATACGAAATTACAGGCAGAGGCCCCGGTTGCCGCCCGCCAAGAAACAAATGAGCACCGATCATCTTGTCCGGAGCGACAATGGCCATAGGAACCGGGCCCGAACTCACGGGGCTTCATTGTCGTTATCCCGTTTGAGAGCTTTCTCGCTTCGTTTTCACTCGGTAATCCTCGGCTCGACCAATTTGGCTACCGATTTTTATACTAATTGCATATCGCTACGTTCCTACTCGGAATTGAACTGCTTAAACCGATATTGAGGTGCGCGACTCTTATTATTATACATCCTTTTTTACAGCTGACCATCTCGGCCCGCTTTCGTAATACGACTTACCGGTTTTGGTTAGGTACCAGTTTCGGTGTCCTTTGAGGATACATCAAAGATCACTCGGATCTACGATTGATCATAAACGATCCAACGTCATGCGGATAATTACCCTGGTACATTTACAAGGTCAGTCGAAATCGTCTTTGCCAGTTTAATTTGACGTCTGTCACGTGGTCCATTTGTTTCAGCATCACTGCGATGATATTCAAGAGATAAGGGACAAGAAGATTTTACGGGTCTCGTCGTCGTATCAACGTCGAAGTCACGGAGGTAGCCGGTATTCAGGAATTTTCGAGGATTCGTATACCAGCTGCGAGTGCGAGAGAGACAGACTTATGGGTATACAAGCGTAAATTACAGGTACTTTGTCAAATTGGCCCTATTATGACATCAGTTTTGAGTGTTTCTAATTTGAGTATAATTTGAAATATCGAAGTACTTTACTACCCAGATAAAGAAGTCATTCCCAGGGCAGACAGAGTCACCAAGTCGAAATGCTAAAAAGTTGACGAGCCAGAGAAGGAAGGAAAGAAAATAAAAATAAAGAAAAGTCAAACTCCAATGATCCCACGACCGAGAACGGAAACTCTTCTCACCTGTTTAAAGCGTCGGCCATTGTCCGCGAGATAATTTGGTTAAAGTAACTAATTGTTCGCCCTTTTCAACTCGCCGCTTATGATGCCAGGAGCGGTCCCTTTGTCGTAATTAATAGTCCTGCTCACAGGACCTTACTTCTGCCTAAATGATTTCCCATCCATCTTCCAGCTCGAGACTCCCGAGCGACGTGCTGCTCTACGCTTTTCCACGAAAACACGAGAAAGAAAACAAGCCGGCAGCGAGTGCGAGAGAGACGGCGACGGCCGTTGGCCAACGGGAGTAAGAGAGAGAGAAGATCGGATCCAGTCAACGAAATAGACCACGTCAACAGAAAACGATCCCATCATGTAAAGCGTTGTCGATGTAACGATCAAAAACTCGAGGTTGAACGTCGGCCATTTTAACGTCCCGGACTGTCTAGCCTCACGGCGTACAAACATCGGGCACGGAACCAACAAGCCGTATGAGTAAAAGGTGTCAGAGGTTGGCCGCGTCTGGTTCCACGGCTGTTGGCAAGTTAGTTAGTGGAATATGGTCTCCGATTAGGCTCTCCAATTGCCACATCCGCAGGAAGGACGTGCAGGTAACAATTTCAAGTTCTCAGTGGTTCTCATGGCGTTCGGTGCGCATGCGCACAAAGTCGACGGCCATGATGGCAAATAATTTCGTTGAAAGACAAACGTCGATATATATATATATATATATGTAACGGCGAATAGCAAGTGGTCCCAAAATTGACGGGGCATTATACCTTGGCTATAGTCCATTTGAAAATGACTTTCGGATACGGAAGAGCGATAAGGCCCCGTTTCTATGGACAGACAATACGGGTTTTACAGGCTATAATTGTCTGGGCCATATGCCTCTCTCGTGTTTCTATGCTTCGGACAACGTGTGCTCGACGAAACGTTTCCATGCTGAATGTACGTAAGGGAGATGTAGAAAGAAAGAAAAGAGATGAAAAATATATTACTACAGACAGTTTGAGCTCTTGATGTACAGATAGCGAGGAGATAACATACTAAGCAGTTCCCATTTACCTCCGACGTTCTCACCCGTTTATGCTTCGCGTTCTAATTATAATATTTAAATTTTGCCGCCATGTGCGACCCAACTACCCTTAAGCGCGGTATAAGCCTATGTGCTGTACAGTCCTGTATGAGAGTGACAAGAAGAACCGTATACTAAATGCAGTAATTTTATGGGGTAAATTAGTAGAGAGAGAGAGAGAAACTGTTGGCAAAACATTCGTTGGGTATCGCGATGGCGATAATTCATTAGCTACTAGATAATAGATACGACTCGTTCCTGGCTAGTTTTCATAGTAAAACTTTGATGCGCTATCGCGACAAATTATCCGTTCGTGTTTATCTACCAGGTACTGGATGTTTAGCGTATAGATGTTTAATAATGTACTGTATACTCTCTAGAGCAGATTTGACTATAGTTTAATATGCGTGTTGACAGTAAGGCTTAGGCGCACTATATGTAAATTTTTTTTAATGAAAAAAATCGCTCCAGGCGACTGTCGCCTGATATGTAAGTCGGAAGTGCTTTCGTCATAATTATTTAGGGTGGCGATTAACGAGTGAAATACGTTGGTAATGTGATATTGAAATATCTGTTGATATATAAATATATATTGTAATGTATTTTTTTTAACTCGATACCGATGGCGAAAAATCCGAGAACTAATGTACGTTATCTTCGGCCGTCTATATTTCGTTGATGCATCCGCAAGCCAGGCGGGCGCTAGTCAGTTCTTTTTTTCACCGGGAACTGAAAAGCCGGTATGACCTGAGAGTTAGGGTGGAACCTATCGGATAATTTGCTGTACAGTCCTGTATGAGAGTGACAAGAAGAACCGTATACTAAATGCAGTAATTTTATGGGGTAAATTAGTAGAGAGAGAGAGAGAAACTGTTGGCAAAACATTCGTTGGGTATCGCGATGGCGATAATTCATTAGCTACTAGATAATAGATACGACTCGTTCCTGGCTAGTTTTCATAGTAAAACTTTGATGCGCTATCGCGACAAATTATCCGTTCGTGTTTATCTACCAGGTACTGGATGTTTAGCGTATAGATGTTTAATAATGTACTGTATACTCTCTAGAGCAGATTTGACTATAGTTTAATATGCGTGTTGACAGTAAGGCTTAGGCGCACTATATGTAAATTTTTTTTAATGAAAAAAATCGCTCCAGGCGACTGTCGCCTGATATGTAAGTCGGAAGTGCTTTCGTCATAATTATTTAGGGTGGCGATTAACGAGTGAAATACGTTGGTAATGTGATATTGAAATATCTGTTGATATATAAATATATATTGTAATGTATTTTTTTTAACTCGATACCGATGGCGAAAAATCCGAGAACTAATGTACGTTATCTTCGGCCGTCTATATTTCGTTGATGCATCCGCAAGCCAGGCGGGCGCTAGTCAGTTCTTTTTTTCACCGGGAACTGAAAAGCCGGTATGACCTGAGAGTTAGGGTGGAACCTATCGGATAATTCGATAACTTAACGGATCCTGTAGATTTTTGGGGACGCGTAAAATCGAGAAACGCAACTGGATGCACGAACGGGAGCGCAGGATACGGAAATGCGCAGCCACTCAGGCCGTATAAAATCGAAATCCCTCCACCAATTAATAAATCGGTAGCACTCACCGGAGCCGGTTCAGCTGATCCGTCAAGGCCGAGAACTGCATCCAGGAGACACTCGGGTGGGCACTGCACTATGGCACAACACTGCACTTCCGGAACGCTCACAGAAAATCCACAGAATTTCCTGGATATCGCGACAGCAACGCGAGAACCGCACAAACGAGAAGTTGCTATACCGTATCGAAACGCGGCTAGAAAAACTATAAACAGACAGCACGGGAGCGCGAGCCAGTTCGTGACACCTCGGTCGGTGCCCCGAGACAGACTGCTTTGACAAAATATCCAAATTCGACAACTAATAATTCTGATCATCCGATTGGTCGAGACCCTTATAGCCGATAACGCTTCCATCTCCCTCGATTCGTCCCTTTAAACCAAATCGAGAGCGTTCCTTAGCGAATCGGTACGTAACCCTCGGAGATCCTCCACGGCCGCTTCCCCAGGTCGTCGAGCGACAGTTGGGCCCCACATCCTTAACCCGGGCAGGAGGTTCCTCCACTGCCCTTAACCGTATCAAAACCTTATCTCCGCCAGCTCTACAGCCCTTTGCCCATCTCCAGCGAAACCACAACGAAATTTTCCGAGAGCATTGGCCTAACTGTACGAATCAACCCGAGAGCACAGCTTCTGAGCAGGGTGGCGACCGGAAGGGAACCAGAAATCGAGAACGTTATCTGTATCGGTGGCCGGAGTCGCCTTGTGACTGTGAATCGAAAAATCACGTGACAGTATATATTCAATATATTATACACAATATCTAGATGGAAAGCAGATACGATCCGTCATAGTTAAAGCGACCATCGACAAATCTCTATCAGGAAGCAATGACTGGGAACACTTGACGCTGGATAATGACGGTGTCATCGATAACGTCACCCCTCACGCATATCGACAGGTTCGTCACGCTTGTTTGACCTTCGATTATTTACATGAGAATTACGTCAATCCGAGCCTGAAATTCTGAAGAATCATCGATATCTAAACGGTGACGAAATAACAATCGATTATCTGTCGGTACGTATATTTTTTATGTATTTCAGGTAAAATCATTTTCCGACCGTTGCGTAATCAAAAATTAATCTGATTCGGTATGCAGTACTTTTTCTTTTTTTTATCGCTCATCAATTTTCATATTTAATCATTTCTCTTTTAAGTCAATGCTCGTGCTACCAAAGCTCGACATCGGTAGCCGCGCATAATGCGCGCTCACCGGCTCGACTCGGGCCGACATAAAACACTCACGCGAAAGCGAGTAACACGCGGGCAGTGCCGGAAGTGGGAGCAATTAACGATATAAGTGGTCCGCTGGTCTCCGCGGTAGATAAAAATCAGACTAACGTCGAGTCTAGCAGCTCTTTCTTGCCACCCGGTATATAGATCAGGCTTTGATAATGGCGCGAGAAGGCAGGTGCCTTTTGGACACATTATACGCTCTTATTCACCTTCCCTCGTACGTTTTGTTTTTTACCGCTGTTACTCCACTCAAGTCTTTTACCACCACCTCCTTTGCTTCTGACTGCTATTGCAAGGTATATATATATATATTTTTTCTTACTAGCCTTCAAGTCCTGCCAACTTGCCAGATAGACAATTCCCTACGTTCGACCATTACGAGTCAGTCCTACTTGCATATAAGTGTGTCTACTGGCTTTGATACCCGTCAGTTTTTTTTACCTCTATTTTCTTAATACAAATTTTTTATTTATTCTTCTTCATCAGATTTATGCATTTTTTTATTATACTGATTTTAAGTTTTTTTTTTTTTCTTTTTTTTGGAAATTAATTGGTACCTGCTGTCATACTGATAATGCTCAGGCAGCCATTGGGTAACAAGAACGGTAACGAATCGGATAACGGACAAGCGGATGGATGGGCAACAGGATGCGAGGGCAGTGTCCCTCTTACTTTTGTTCCTGCGATCCGCCGTTGGCTCTTTTGTTAACTGGTTTTCAGGATGCAGAAGCCAAGCAAAAGCTCAATTTGACCGCGGCTCAACCACATCCTCTGCTTATCGTCCACGTACAGTTTCGTCTGAGAAAAAACGTACGGGTTGTACATAGCCGTAACTTTATATATATTTTTAAATTCTAAAAAAATGTGCTGGAAAAAAAAATTTTTTCGAGTCTTACCATTCATCATGGACGATATTGACCTAGGTTAGGTTTTATCAACGATAATCAACGTTATCGTCTCGTCCTTTAAATTGGCATCGAAGCCAAAGCTTAAGAACTGTTTGTGCGCAGAGATAGTGATCCTGGGTTGGCTGCTTATGGCACGAAGTGTCTCGGTTGGCTGAGTTCAGCGTCGAAAATCGTTAGTGCTTCACCGCCCAACCGCTAATGGGGTCCAAATTAATTTCACGTAATTGGGGGAACATGGGAGAGTTCGAGTAGACGGATATTTGAGGTGGTGGGTGAGGGTTGTCGGAGGGTGTAGGCGAGGGTTGAACGAGCTACCCGTTTTACCCTAATAGGAATAAAATAACCCATACCGATCGTCATAATTGTGGTCCTGCCGGAAATAAGCAAATATGATTAAAGAGCCCCTTAGGTAATTTCTATATACCATTTTCACCACGGCGTTACGCTTCGTGTAACGATGACTTTAGACCGTACGTATTACGTTACAGTGTATTATATGATACGGAGGAGGTTATAATGACTGCTTGAAAAATTCGTTGACTCAAGTGCTAAAGCAGTCAACGTGGAACATTTTTCTTCCATCCGATCTTGCACAGTGGAATATTTATAATGGAACAGGGACAAGTGGCGATCGTTTAATAGACTCACGTGAACCGATGTAAATTTAGTATAATATATTTTCCATATAATAATTTTTGCTATACAGACATTATGTTACAAAGCATGGGTTTACCTATTTTCTCCATTTACTTGGGGCTAGAGTCGCGCGAGCGACATAACCCTCAATCGCATTCGATGCGTCGACACTTAGTTTTTTTTTGCTTTTTTTTTTCTTATCTCTCAACTCATTAGGATTCGCCTTTTCGTCTATCACCTTCACCATCTCGAACGTCATTTTTATTTTATTTATTAATTTTCCTCGTAGAACCTAGTTTTATACATTCATAATACTGGTATTTTATCGCGAGCACGTTTACATAGATTTATCCGATCGAGCAGCCATCTTCTTGAAGTTAGTCTGAACGGAACGGATTTTTGGGGATATTGACAAAATTTTTTTTTCACGAATAATTTTAGGTATGAAATATTTAATAAATTATTTATATATATATATATATGTAAGTTTTTGTCGCTCGATCAGGTAAATCCCAAAACACGCCGCTTCTACGTATACAGGATCTGAAAAATATTTCTCAATATTCTTCATTGGCTCGAAAACTTATGTCCTATCGAAAAGATTACGCCGACCCTCTCTCATCACATTAAACTTACGTATGTATATTTCCCAATTGGGCTTTCATCCTCGCGACATATTACCTATCTATGTACAACCGAAGAATATTGGGGCTGCGATGTGAACTGAACTTTATGTATTTACAGCGTCTTTAACGTCCATTAAATATATAATAGGGCATCGAGAGTTAGAATAGTTCATAGATCAAGCGAGTAGTCCCTCTACGCAATTTTGGAGGATTCTTAAGGCCCATTTTCATGAGAGTCAAGAGATCAGCGACAGATCTCATGATGGGACCCAATTGACAAGGTTCACTGGGCCCCCACCGCTTTGGGAATCCACTGTCACGTTTTAGATACACAGACACTCACGAAGTCCCTTCTCAAAGTAAGGGGGGTATTTCCATGCGCTGTCAAACACGGTAGTTATTTGAATAGGGGCCTTACGCGAAGGGCCTTAAACAGTTTTTACAAACTCGAAACGGACGCCATGGACGACTGTAATTTCGTGTCATTTCACTCCGTGATTTCTTCCCCGAGGCTCTGAGACACTAATGTCATATTAATTGTAGATTCGCGTTCAGCCACGTGAACTTTGTCTTTTTCTTCTTTCTCGCCACCAAACGCGTCTGGTTGATCTTGGAAATTGATAGGGAAATCTCTTTCTCCTTTTCTCCTGCGATTACTGGCTACTACCGAGTATACGAATTTTCTTCATTTTTCACTGTGACTGACGTGACCGACCCGGTACAGGAGTCCATTGGCGATTTCAATCTATTTTTCCACATATGATTGAACAGAAGATTCGATCTTCACGTATGAACTTCAGTACGTTCAGCAGGAGTCGAACGATCATCCAGTGTGTCTATGTACAATGAAGATCAAGGGACCCGAAGATTCGAAGGATCCAAAGGACCATTTAAAGTCATCCGAAGGATCCCTCATCTTCTAAGATCATTCCTGGGAATGCTTCAGGATCATCAAAACGTCCTGAAAGGACCATATCAGTCACCCGGGTATCATATAACAGCCCGCGACCAGGTTCTCAGGACTTGGTCCATCCGTCGATCAGGATCTTCATCAGGTGCGTATCCTAGACATCGTGTATACTCTCGTCATCACTCTGATCTTTTATACTCGGCGGACTGTCTTCCCTGGGAGGCGGTGGACTCCTCTCCAAGCTTCTACTTCGCGGTCTGGCCATAATAGCCCTGTCAAGATTTTCCTTCTCGCGTGGCTCCACAGTCTCAGGACTGTCCCTGTAGTAGCTGCTGAGGGTTGACAAACTGGAGCTGGCTGCGAGGGTGCCGAGGGGGGCGCTGGAACCCGCCATCAGCATGGACGGATAAAATCTATAAGGCAATGGCTTCTGAAGCGTCATCGCCGCTGCGGCTGGACGGTAGTACAGGTCGTTCAGGGGCGGCGGCGGCGGTCTTCCAGGATACAGCCAGTAGTTTCCGGCTGCTGGATGTCCTGGTACACCGGCGCTACTGGCCTGCAGTGTGTGAAACGCCGCGTAGTTCCCAGCCTCAGCGAGTATCTCCAAACCGACCAGGGCCTGTCTCTTCCACTTTGTCCTGCAAGCAAAAAATATATATATAACCCCCATTTTCATACCCTGTACCAAACCACTACCCCATCGCGAAACGCAATTTTTTTCAAAAAAAAAAAAAAAAAATCACAAATTCCAAAATAAAAAAATTTCTATAACTCCCCAGATTCCTTAGGCTACATCAACGGCTAAATTCGCAAGGATAGTCGATTAAGAATTTTCCCAGTAATTTGCCCCTCGCTCATTTTATCCCCTTATCGCCGAATCTATCCCTTTCGATAACAGCTACCCTCGACACTGGGAAACGATTCTCCCCTCTTCTCTCCGATACCACTCCTCCCTCCTCACCCACTCACTCTCTCTCTCTCTCTCTCTCTCTCACGTATGTAAATCCCGATCTGGGACAATTACGCTAAAACGGGGTGGCGTGCCGCCAAGTGGTTACGTTGGCCACACTGCGGAGCTTATTATACTAACAAATAGCCCGTGGAGTTCAGTGCCTAATCATCGCGTATCATGCCACGCACACAGGCCTCAGCAGCCCCGTACGGCCAGGAGCCCCGAGTCTTGGTGGATATATAAACACGAGCCGTTCGCAAAGAGGGTGGATAGGCCGTTACATTACGCAGAGACTGACCCTCCGTGTAACGTTCCTGAATAATACAGAGAAAATTGCAACCCTTCCGTAGTAAGCCCCAGAGTCAGGTGGGGAGGTGCGAGTTACGTCCGATTTTCATTCTCGATAGCGGCGCCAATTTTCTTGCCTATGAGACCCATTCGAAAAGAAAGAAAGAAAAAAATGCTCCCAATGAATTTTTTTTTTTTTTTTAATACCCTTATAACCATCTATTATCATCCCTCCTACGGGAAACCAAAGTGGTAGCCCAAAGTGCGAGAGTAATTAATAACCTCCCCTCGTCCACCCCTCTATAGGGGTGGCAAAATTCGACAATTAATATATTTCCATGCAACCCCTACCTTACACGCAGTCCCGTATAACCATAGAGGCATGCATGTTAAATGTAGGCCAATTTTATAGACGCGTAGCGTTGTAAAGGCGCAGGGCAGGAGAGGGGTAGCAACCCTTTTGTATACGTCGGTCGAGTAAAATCGTTCATGAATTTTAAACAGGCCACTCTGCGAATCGAGTCGTGATCATTTTTCATTTTTCGTCGACGTGCGAGCCGGGCAAGGGAGTGGAGGGGGGGCAGCCCCCATGTGCGATTATGTGATGAGTAATGTTTTTTAATACCCCCCCCCCCACCGGGTTTCACCTATGCGCAATACTCGAATAGGTCCCTGGGTCTGCGCATAACACTTTTGCACCCTTGGTCCTCTGCGCGTCGCTCTTTGCATTTGTGGGCCCTATACTGGTTCCGAGTGCACTATTCTAAAACACCCTTAATTGCCCGGCTTCGGCTCTCTTTATGCCCCGATGTTGGCTCTGGTGAACGCGCGCGCACAGACACCATTGATTTATCGTCCAGGACGGGGCTCTCGAGGGGTCGCCTTGGATGGATCATCCCCAACGTGGAAGAATGAAGGG
>NW_014334032.1:164010-166739 GCF_000341935.2 Cephus cinctus | reverse complement strand
CCATTGTCGGAAGATCGTTTCTTGGCTAATGATCGGGTACGGGGATGAGTGCTTTGAGTAAATCAACCCCTCGAATATTACAGCCCTTGTGTAACTTCGAGCACAATGGGCGAAGAATGTGAAAATCAGTGCGGGGTGAGAAACTTCGTGTTACGATCAATCTAGATCAGTTCTACGACTCATCGACGGAGTTTTTTTTTTATTTTGATTTATATGTATATATATTAAAAAATTTTTTTTGAGTAACTAGCGATCACAATGATTTTTTTTTTGAAATTCTAATGAAGTTTGGAGAATTATGAAGAGTCCATAACCTTAAGGTCGTTTCACACTAAAATTCCTCGAAACGACCACCCGGTGGTATTTCTCGAGTTTTCCTTGACACGCGCGAAAGATGAGGAGCGCGACTCGAGGAAAGTGGGGTAGAAGGGAAAAAAAAAAGAGACAAAATTCATGCGTCGAGACTCCAGTAGACGCGGTTAGGGCGAACTCTGCCGGCGGGACACTTAATGCATTTATAATGGCGGTGGGTCTGGTTTCTGGGTCTGCGGTTACGAGGGCCTGTGTACGACATGCTGCAGGGTCGTTGGAATAATAGCAAGGGGCGACATATTTTCGAATTATTACTTGCCTCGCTGACTGCGGGACATGTGCGAGTCGGCTCTCGGTGATTGAGGTTATAAGAGACGGGTAAGTAGCGTGGATATCGATAACGATGGATTTTTAAGGTAAGAAGACGTATACTTTGCCATGTAAAAGACGTATTACTTGGCACGGGACGTACGGAGCGAGTCGAGGAGGTTAGGTCAGTCCTTAATGCCGCCTAACAAGGTACGAGGGGCGGGAGAGGAAGAAGGAAAGAAAAAATCTAAATTGTACCCAGAGAAGTGGAATCCTGGGTAACGAGTTAACGTTTCCTAGACGCGATTACGCGAATCCTCGGTTATCGCACTCCAATTAGCCTGATTCCACGTGAAATCGTCTCGTGACTCCGCGTCACGTCGAGGCTGCTCGTGGCGCACGAAGATTTTCGCGACATCCCGGCCGATCCGTTATAATGCAGCCAGCGCTGCAGCGTGGGAAGACGAGGAACTACTTCCGGAATGAAGAGAACACGCTCTCAGGACGCGAATCGCTTATTCTCACGCAATTTTATATACCAGTCGGTGCGGCCAAGTGTCTTTCGCTTTGATTGGGTTAGGTAAGGATAGAAGTAAAGGGGAATCGTCATGACGCGAAATCTTTCGACGACAAAGAAAAAAATATCCATGAAAACCAGTTTCCTCTGTTAGCTCGAGTTACGAGATGACAGCACGACCCACGTGAAACTACCGGAACATAAGTACCGTGTAAAGGTGGACTGAAATAATCGAAATTGAAAACGAAGCTTAAGGTGATTTAAAAAAAATTTTCTCAAAGTCCCGTCGACCCGTGTAAATCGACTTTGAAATCAGTGACTTCCGAAAGCGTTAATCGAGCTCACGAAAGTTTATATGTAAAAATACAAGGCGAATGCACGCGTAAAGGCGGACTCGCGTGTGGCGGTTTGAAACCTGCCCCGAGGTGCTGCGCCCGGGTAATTCTAGAGTATTATGTAGTAGCGTTGCTTTTCAACGAGTCGGCAACCTTTTTCGTAACGGCTACCGAGAGATGACGACCGTCGCAGATGGAGCCACCGAATAATTCCAGGGGTCTCCGAGAAAGCGCTACCGGTCCAGAATCATTTCCATGCGGTAAATTTTTAAATATTTTATAAATTATTCCTGCGCATGCGCAATCCCAACGTGGTACACGTCAACCAGAAACGACCCAAGCTCGAAGGATGGTCCGGGGGTCCAAACTACATACGGCCCTGGGACGCTATTACCAGCGAGAGGACTGGAAAGGAACACAGCATCTCAATTTGGACGGTGGTGTCCGACAGGATCCAAACGAGAGGGACATTTCCTGTGATCTCTGTCCTCGTCCAACGTGCCTCTCTCGGTGACCTATGCCCATCCTGACGGTTCCCACTACCAAAATAAATCCGTCCGGCGCCCAAGGTGTGGCCGGCGCCTACCGGCGTCTCCGTGAAAAATCCTTCAGTCACCCTACTACCTCTTCTGCCCCCTCAAAAAAAAAAAAAAAAAGAAAAAAAACAAACTTAACTGCCACTTAAGAGTCGGCCATTAAAGCGTTACTAATTTTTCCCAGTTCTGCGGTGTGTACCCGATGATGGTACCTTTACGTCATGGACCGCAGCATCCCACCACCCAGGGACCTTTGGCTAATACACGTGAAGTCAGCAAATCAACTCCGGAGAGCACTGAGCTAATTAGGCAGGACGAGAGGTTAGGGTTGAAGGCCCAGGGTGGAATCGTACTGAAAAGCAGCCTTCTGGGGCTAATTGCAAAAATCAACGGATAATTAGTTCCGATCGAAATTCCCAATTTTTCTTTTTTTTTTCCATCTTAATACTTTCATAATCCCTTAAAGATCTCTCCCGTTACAGATCACGATCGTCCAGAGCGACGAGACAAAAAGGTACGACGATCCACCGTGAAGGACTCGGAAAGCCAGTATTTGTCGATTCCACGAATACAGCATTACTATGAATCGTGCCTAACGATCGAAGGTTACCGATCCGACGGTATTAAGTAAAAAGGGACGTAACAAGAGCAACAGGAAAAACGACAATTAAATTACCAAAAAAAAAAAAAAAAAAAAAAAAAAAAAAAAAGGGGAATTTT
>NW_014334032.1:163512-163979 GCF_000341935.2 Cephus cinctus | reverse complement strand
AAAAAAAAAAAAAAAAAAAAAAAAAGGTGATAGATCAAAGACCGACGTCAGTATCGACCAAGCGAGTATCGAGCTCTCGAGGGTTTTAATGGTGAAAAAAATGGATAAACAAAAAATGAAAATAAAAAAAATCTACTCATCCCCAAAGAATCTAAAGACACCCCCTCCCCCCTTCATTTTGGCATCGGCAGATGTCTCTCATTAGATCGGCTGCTGCACGGTAATTAACAGTATAATGACAGAGTCCACTAAGGGGTGTATATATAAAAAAAAAAAGGGAGCGTAAGGGTTAGGCCAGATAATCCCCTAAAGGTGAATCCCTATTAACGATTCATCGTCGTCACAAAGATCGCCGACTCGCCTTAAAGTATAGCCCCGTTAAACGGCGAAACTCGCGAGTCACCGGTAAGTCCGATAATTAACGCCAGCAGAGTGGACCCATCGACGAGAAACAAATGAGAGAGGCC
>NW_014334032.1:159717-163255 GCF_000341935.2 Cephus cinctus | reverse complement strand
TTCGAATCGCCCCCAAAAAAAGGTTTCATAGCGTCGAAACAAAATTTCCCGTTGGGTTCACGAAAAGTTAACCTCACAAATTGCCGCGGTTACGATCCCCCGACCCCCAATCTTCGAGAAAGCCCCGACGCCCTCGTGCATCCCAAGAGCCCAATAAGCCAACACGCGCACGGCTGAAGCACTGAAGGTGCGTTCACAACGCCGCCGAGTGTCAAACCTGAGAAGCGAGCAACGAAGAGAGAAAGTGAACGTGGGAATGAACGACGGAGGCAAATGGAAGACACTCCGCAGAGCGAGGTGGGTAATCATTGGTAATCGGTAGGAATGATTCGTCAAGTTCGAAATGGGGGCGGTTAATAATTGAGAGAGAGAGAGACAAAGAAGTGGTATCCAGTGGAGAAGTGACGTATACACGCTGTACGTAAGTGTAAGTAAAAAGATACACTGAAAGGGGTTTCATAATGGCGAGTTGGCTTTTTAAAAAAATCACTTATCCCGAATAGCCACTTTTATACGTATGTACATACGCCGTCTGCTAAAGAAGCTCTGGCTGACTGTATGTATGTATACCTGAATATAAAGGTACTGCATGTGGCTCTACCTCTGGACGAGACGAGATCGACTGCTGGAAAAAAAAAGCGTCGGCTAATATACAGATCTTAGTGATAACTAGGTACGCGTCACAACGGAGTACTTAGAAAGGCCGGGCCGCCTTTGAAGCGTAATAATCGGACATTCTTCTTGCCCGTGTTTTAAAGAGTTTGCCGGCCGCCGCCGCCTGCTCGTCTCTTCCAGGATCGGGGGGGCCACGCTTTTTTTTCCTTCCCTTTTTTTTTAATTCTGTCCCACGTTCAAAACTATCGAGATCGGTGGTTGTCAGTAGGACGGAGGTCGTTAGCCCGTGCGAGAGACAAGGACGAGAATAGTGAAGAGACAGACCGAGAGAAAGAGAGAGAAGTATAGGAATGAAAAATATAAAAAAAGTTAACTGGACGAGTAGGGGTGAGAAAGGAAAGAGGGGAAACGGGGGGGGGGGTAATTCGACAGAATTCAAGGATTGAATGGCGACTAATGGCGACTTGCTTGGAGTAGAAAATATGAAGAAAAAAAAATGGCGGATAATTGTGAATGTACTTTGTGTATATAGGAGGGGAATAGGGGGGGGGTTGAAATTTTGTATTAATATTTATTAATATTTGGTTTTTGGAGATAAGGTGAGATTTTTTTTTATCTTAGAAGATCGATTTATTATAGAAACATCCGGTAACCATCCGGTCGGAGGTTACAGCCAATTAGAAAGGAACGTCTTCAGGATCTTTGGTGGCCTTTCTTTTTTTTTTTTCGTTTTTTCTCAACTTTCAGACCGAAAACTCAAAGGGTGTTCCTGGACCAGGACGATGAAAGTTCGACTGCGAGCGGCGTACTACGCGTTACAGAGGATTTCACCGCGTCATCCCGTGGCGCCTGTAATTCGTTGTTGCCTCGTCGAACTTCCCCAGGGACGGAACGGCTGGGGGACCGTTACGGGGACGGGAGAAGGTGGGGCCCCGGTGAGCGCTTTAACGAAACTTCAAAAGCACCTGGGACCGCTACCGAAGAAATCCGAATCCCACGGCCTGACCAGGTTCCATTGTCTTACGGGAGTTTTCGTTCGTTACGCCCGGTTACCGGCAATGAGCCTAATGGCGAACGGGAGAAAAAATAAATAAAAAGGCTGATCAACCCTTTTTAAGGTAAAGCCAACCGATCAGACCACCATCCGTGAGAGGGGTGATTTCCCTGATTTTTGAAAAATTCCAAAATTCGTATCGGAGACGCGTCGGGGACCATCGATGAGAAAAAATTGCAAAAAAATTTTTTAAAACTTTTTGAAAAAAAAAATTTCTAAAACTCTCTTGTACATCGTACGTAATAAAATTACCAACAATTGTGTCAGACTATTTAAGTCTGTTGGCCTACCGACGAGAATTCCGGTGCGTGTTTTACCGAAGAAACGACGCAAAAAGATAAACTCGGTTTCCGAGTATTTAGTAAAAAAATCCGTTCGGCCGACAATCTTCGCGTTTAACCACGTAAACAAGGGCTTTGTCGAGCGCCGCGATTTCCATTTACGAATTCGATACGCGCGCCATAAAAGAACGTGCCGCCGGGCTCCGATCCATAGCCCGCTACTACGCGAGGCGTCGCTATCTCCTTGGACGTATCCCTTAGGTCGTACCCACAACATCACAAGTCGCCACCCGTCTCTGCACAGCTACAAAGTTACCTGTACGAATTATCCGTATGAGCCTCGACCTAACCCAACCTGCAATATGATTATCGCTCACAAAAATGAGGACAGGAGGACCTCGTATACGAAGGACCCGTCCGTCTAGGCGAAAACCTCAAGGCGAATCTTCAATCTTAAATTCTATTTTGTCCATGAAAAATAAGTTTGTCTTACCTTCTATTCTGGTACCACGTCTTGACCTGCGTATCGGTAAGCTGCAATTTGGCTGCCAATTCCATTCTGTCCTGAACGCTCAGATATTTCTGTCTCTCGAAGCTCTTTTCGAGCGTCTGCAATTGATGATCCGTGAACGCCGTACGAGCCTTTCGTTGTTTTTTACTCGGCGGCGAATCGTCGGACGACGGCAACGCTCTCTTCAGCGAATTCTTCTTGCCCCCTGAAACATTACGTATTGATGCCGTTTACAGTGCACATGGACACCTCGTGAAAATTGTATTAAGCTAATGACGGCGGGAAAAAATGGTTTTTCTTTTTTCAAAATTAATATAATTAACACTTTTTTTTTTTTTTTTGAAACCACAAAGTCGACATCATGGCCGAATGCCTTTCGGAGGAGCCTCCTTCCATCTCGGTGGTTCCCGAGCTGGCGAATCGATGAGACCGAACGCTTTTTTGCGCGTTTCCACATGACGATCAGCCACCGTCAGCCCCCTACATTCACTTCGCGATCCTTTTGTTCTCGGTCGGGGCGCAGCCGAGACGCGATTGGCTGAAGTCCGAATGGACCACGCAGACGCGTCGAGACGCCGCAAATTATCCCCTGCAGAAGCAGCCAGAGGGTGGGATTCCCTGAGGTAGTCGATTACACCCAATATCCGTGGAGTATATATATATATATACCGTTACGTTCTACAGTCTCCTATACTACCCCCTTTAGTAACACCCACTTCGAAACACACCCCTATGGTTATAGAACCACATTCACGTCTGTAGGGGGACGATCGTTCCGGACTGGCGCATTGCGAGAAAATCTATACCGTGCATTGATCGGTTTCATCTTAAAAAAAAAAAAAACATTTCGTATAAATTAAATGGAAAAAAAATTTTTTTAAACAAAAAAAAAGTCAAGTTCCAGCTGCAACCGAATCCTCCCTCGATTTTCATCCCTCCGAGTGAGAATGCACCGTAAGCAGCTCAGACGGGGTGCGTTTCCCAGGGGAAGTTTTTAAAGCAATCCAAAGGCCCGTTGTCGCAAGCTCATCGATTGGAACGAGCGGCTCGATTGGAGTATAACAGAGTCAAAGTAAA
>NW_014334032.1:155831-159371 GCF_000341935.2 Cephus cinctus | reverse complement strand
AAGCTTCGAGATTGAGTTAACCCGGGCGAAAGCGTCGCTCTTAGCCCCCCGTTTGATCGGCCAGATTCGCTTGAACGGTCCGGGCCGTCCGCCATCTTACAAAAATGGCCGTCCGCTACGCGAGGGGGTGCAGGGGAGAGGGATTTCCCTCAGGGGATCCAAGGGGGAATAGCTACCATAGACAGATAGCTAAGTTGCGTTCGCGAGAGAGAGAGAGAGAGAGAGACAACCAGAAAACATAAGACTCAGAGCCACCCCTCTTTCCTATGTAGACTCTATACCCAGCGGTATAACCTGACTGAGTCGGGTGACTGGTTGCCGCTCTGCTTCCTCCCAGTCGGCGCTGCCTATACCTCCGCCACTCCCGGAGACGAGAAACGGAGGTCGGTAAACTAAATTTACTATGTGATACACTTAGAGGAATCCCGCGCTACGCGGCGTTTCCCCGAGTCCTCGCTTCTTTTTGAGACACTTTCGGTACGTTAAGGCCAAACTTTTTCCTTCGGAGTTTTACTCAGCGTCTTCTTCAGTAACTTGAGAAGACGCCTTAACCTCCTACCTCTCGGTATTGTCTCTATATATCTGTACCCTCGTAGATGCACACTCTACATCCAACCCAACCTAACCTCCTTCGCTGAACCCATTACTCCACTTCTTCGTCCTTACCAAAGGATATGGGTACCTAACCCCCCCCTGGATACCTACGCCCGGTATTCCCTTAGCTATCCGTATACGTGGCAGAACGAATCCTTCATTCGCTTTCGGTTGCTTTTCTTTTCCTCTCTTATTCCCGGGTCACGCGAGACCAGCCAGTTTTGTCGGGGCAAAGTGTTTTCGAGAAGCCGTCACTCGCTCGCGGAAGTAACTAGCCCGACTGCTCGTCGCACGTGGAACTTCATATATTTTCGATATACGATACGGATCGATGAAGGAAATATTTTTTTTTTTTTACAGGGGGCAAAAAAATATATTTTACAGCATACAGGCGTCCGCGGATCTTTACCTCGGATTCCTGAGTGTCCGTCGTCGCGTTCTTTAAAGTATAGTCCGTTCGCGGTAATAACGCGGAAGAAATAAAGACGATCAACGTGACGTTTATCGAGCTACCTGTACACTGTTGCAATTAGTGACAGCTACCCGACTCCGTTTTTGCCAGGCACGATAACGCACGCTTCGTCCCTCTCTCTCTCCTACGCGTTAAGCTCCGTGCGTCTCGGGCGTTACGCGTTGCGCGGAGCGATCGTAAAAATGAAAATATAAAAACTTTCGCGAAGCGCTGCTTTGGTTTTACGGCACGCCCGGAGATGGCTCCCCGCGTGGTCTAGGCATTGTGGCAGCTACGATTTTTATTAGCTTATTGCTTTATTTCTCTGTCAGAGTTTCCACGTTGCTGACTCCGGACTGCCTAACCTGCAAGTCTGCGCGGCGGCACTCGCCGCTGTTCCTACCGTGTGCACAATAGCCAGATTCCATAAGAGAGCTCCCGTTGGCCCCCGCAACCCGGGACAATAAAAGAAGCGCAACCAGACCCATTGAGAGACGTTCGAGAAAAGAACATATACTAAGTGGCAATAACGGGTGGGCGTGAAAATAAGACCAAAAAAAAATTTTCACCACAATTCATAAAAAAAAATAAAAAATAAAAAAAAATACGAAGTCATTAAAAATTCATCGTAGTTTCTGTAGTTCAACAGGGAAAAAAAAAAAAAATGGCAGATTTATCGAAACCACTTTGCGAATCCTTGTCGCCCAGCGTATCGCTTGGCCTTCCTCACCCCGTGACACAACCCCCAGGTATAAACACCCTCGCATTGTGTCGAGGGCGGTGGCCTCGTAAGGGTAGAATCTGACCCCGTGGAGTATTGTATTACCCAGCGCGTCGCCAAGCTACCCTTACGGCAAGGGTAGAAAATTCCAACCCCGTTCACCCATACGAAAGGCGTAACGCTCTATCGTTGGCAATTAACCCGTTCGACCTAAAATCGATGTATCTGATTTAGATTCAATTTTGAAATTCTAAACTGCACGATAAATCCAGATTATGCAAAATATATGTATCTGCGTTTGTGCGGTTTAAATTCCCCGGCTACGTTTATATGGCAGATACGTGTGTATATATATATATACTGTATCGATAATAATTCACGGCAAACGATATCGAATGTCCGCCATGCAACGAAATGTCGTATAGGTATTTATAAGAGTGAATAAGTCAGCGCGTATCGAGGGTCGTCCATGTATAAATAGCATGGTCGAATAACTGATATAGATTGGAAACTCTATAAGAAAATAGATGAGGGGAAGAGGGAGAGATTAAAAAAAAAATTTCAAATCGCTACTCACTGTCATATCAAATTATGCGAGACTAGAGTTTCACGCGTTACGTAGGATAAGTGCGTTTCTCGAATTTCATCCTATCATTCCTTTCCGTTAGCAAATATATATATATATATATATGTTCAGTGTGTAAAAAGAAAAGTTCACACTAAGATTATCATAAGCAAAGATTGAGCATAGACGTAGCGGCGATTTGAAATTGAAAAAAAAAAACATGCCTGGGATCGAGCGGGAAATTTGAAAGTGGAGGCGCGTCAGTTTTTACGGCTTACGTAATGGGGTAAAAATAATGAAACAGAGTAAACGAGACAAAGGAGGGCGCCTTTTAAGTACCGACGGATAAAGGCAAGGATGAACGAGAGTAAAAAAGAAAAAAAAGCCAAGAGACGTAGAAAAAGCCTAATTCAAGTCCAGCTCTGATTTGTCGAGACAATCCTAATCCGCCGTCCTGTAACAGGAATAAAAGTGAAATCGTCGATCCGTAAATTCACGGCTGTGTACCGATTAACCGATTTACTACGTACGATATATACAGGGTGACTCGCGTAAAACTTTAAGCTTCGAATCTGATTAACGAGTGACGATGAGGTTTTAGCGAATTTTCACGTTCCTTTCATTTCATCCGAGTCGACTGTCACCGGTCAACGACATTGATCACCGACGTTCTAATTAAGCTACAGCCGAATACCGTTCGCCTGGATCACCCCGTATACGATGTATAAGTTCGAACGGCGGATTCATTGCGATTCGAGGAAACAGCCAAATACAGCAGAACAAGAACCAATGGATTCGTCCTGTTATTGGCATCCATTGTCCACGTCGGTTCTGAATGAATTAGGGTTAAAATTTGATTGATCGCACGCGGAGCACAGTGAAGCCTAGATAAAGGGGGGGAGCGGAGGGAGGTCCTGGACAAAAGAAAATTTGCCTATCGTCACGCGTATTCCGACAATCAAAGTCCTATCATCGAAATGCCCTGCTTAAATAATCGAAAAGACCCTTAACTTCTCTCTCTCTCGCTCTTACACGTACCGAACGCCATATATCTCCCTCGCACTCCTTACTCACAAACCGAGTCTATTTCACGTAGAAGAGCTCGGGGGTCCCGAGTGTCGCCATTGAAAAGACGCCCTTACGGCACCAAGAGTGTTATCGTCACGCAAAAGTCGTGTTAGCGACTCGCCAAGTGGTCTCGGGGCGGGA
>NW_014334032.1:144824-155693 GCF_000341935.2 Cephus cinctus | reverse complement strand
AAGGGTTCCCCATTGTATGTTCAAGCTGATTCCAACCCCCCCTCCTCCTTCACGTATGCGTATACCTTGCGTGTACAGACTTATATAGGTGGACGCATAGGTGCGTTATTCGCAGGTTTGTATAGCTAGTTAAGAATAATATATACATACATACAATGATATTCGCTAGGGTTAAGTTAAGTTGAATAGACTATATCTTTTGGAGACCACTATACGTGGGTGTATGTATAATAAGTTATATGGCAGAGGACTATTATAGTCGGACCTCCTTTAAGATCGTCCGATAAGCCCAAATGACACTCGGAATTTGGCTCCCCCAGTTTCTGATTCCCTTGGGTTTACTCCTGCTTGCCCCCTTTACGCGGTGTAGATCCACGACGCATTTTGTAGCGCTTTTCCTAAGGGGTAGCAGACCTATCGCCGATCTTGAGCCAGCGGTACCGATCGAGCGACGATAAAATTTGTCGTTACAATTTTTCTTGCCCCTCTCCCCGGTCGTTACGTATTTTCATTTTCAATCCCACCGCGTAAAATACTTAATATCGACATCGAGGTAATTTTAGGTCAGCTTCGACCGGCAAAATTATACAGGAAAGGAACGATGCTTATCGGTGATCCTTGTTATGGCTTGGAAAGTATTTTTGCGAGAGACTGTACTGTTTTGGTTTGTTAATTGATATTGACTTTATCGTTAGGGATTTTATATATATATATATATATGTACGTAATCGTTTTTTTATGTTGTTTCTACATATACTTTTCTACCAATGAAAATTCCCCTTTAGGGACAGTTCCTTGTATTTTTTTTTTTTTGTTTTTTTTTTAATGATTTATTTCCAGAGCCGAGGTCGAAGCTTTTCTACTCATGGCGAGTTAAAAGGCTTTACTACCTTTGGAAATCTTGTTAACGCGCGTCGAAAACCAACCGTATGAATCCTGACGAGCGCTCGACGTTCGTCTACCGCTAACGATATATGTATACTGCTCCATTGTAACGCGAAGAGACATAAAGTATTATGCAGAAATAAAAAATACTGATAACAAAAAAATATTATTTCGAATGCTCATAGAAACCCACCTTGCGCTCGATACTTGCGATCTCTGAGCCTTAGCATTGTGGCGGACCCAAAAAATGCCCAATTCGATTCGAACCAATTGGTCCGTTTACGTATTGTATCTCGGTACCGAAAACCGTGAGATTGTCTCGTCAAAGTCAAAGAAAAGGGCTGACGGCGCCCATTGAAAAGTCAGCGAAACACAACGATCCCCGAATCTGCGACGCGATCTAAACGGTTGCCAATCGTTTCCGGTTCTCGGATTATACGTAGCCTCGTACCCGCTCCCGGGTTCTAGGATTGAATATCAAGAAAGCTAAAGGTTCATTTGGACAAAGCGTAGTAACTGTCAGCGACTAAGAGGATTAGAGTGCGCCCAGCCTCCAGAATTTGAACACGCGCCCAAAAACCGGATGGATTTCTCTTTGATCGTTTGACTCGAGTTTTTCACGGCTTTTCGACACCTCTTGATTTCTATACTTGGTCAAGCCGTACGCGTATTCTCCAATATACATCCAACATATACTATACCCATTATTACTACAGTTCAAGTTTTAATGCTAAACTCCCTATATAACAACGCCGGTATAACCGCTCATAGAGAATTTTTAACTATGCCAAGAAAAATAAGGGCTTAAATGTGTGTACATCAGTATATTAGATGATTGACGTGCCCGGTTGGTATATCTAGTAGGTAATTTTCTAGTTAATGGGGTAAACACGTCTATTGGCTATCAGGACTGACACATAAGAACATGCGAGCGATTAGGCGGCTGGGGTCGCAACGATAAGATGGAAACGGGTTGAGGTATGCTGTTAGATTTTTTTAGAAAAAAGAAAGTAAACAAAATAAAGAACGATACGATAAGAAAAATCGTATATAAATTTCAAACCACGATTTTTTTTTTTTTTCAAATCGATTCGAGTATCGATATCGAAATGACACGCTTGATCGATCCGTTCGTTACAACAATGATAAAGTCGTATCTTTCGCAATGATGTTTTTTTTCCCGTGAAATTGTTCAATTACACGTGAAAAGAAACGAATGAGAAAATCACTAGGCCCGACGGCTGCACAACGATATTCATATGGGGCTAAGGTGATTAATTCGTTAAGATAATGATAATAAGGCCACAGGAATTAATGAAAGTTTTAATCGACCATCCAGATTGAAATAATTGTATTTCGATAAACAGGATTTAGGACTTTAATTAAATGAGTATATTTTTAATGTCTTACCGTTCGAAGATACAGAAGCTTCGTCCTGATGGCTGGCGTCGCTGTCTTCCTCCAAGTTACTATTATTAAGAGATGACCTGGATTCGTGTCTCACGCTGAGATCCTTTGGAACTGCTGGTGAACTACCAGGCCGATCCGGACTTAAAACGCTAGGGGGTGAGCTGACAGCTTCTGCGAGTATATCCGTTATCATGAATCTAGACCTTTGTGGCATAGTCGTCGAGGCGTCGCCAACGCGCTCCATGTTATTGTTTCTAATGTCAATACCAGCCGCCAGTCTGTCGTATATAGTGTTCCTGTCGATGTTTCCCAAACGACGTCCCTCAGCCCCGGACATCTTGCTCAAGTTAAGACCATTCCCATTGCGTGTCGCTATGTGATGATTCTGATGATGGACCGTCATCACGGATGGTGGTTCCGGGCTACGGGCGCCTGAAGGTGCCTCTGTCGCCACCCCAGGGCTCGATGGATACCTGGGAGACAGAATTTTGCCGACGGTGAAGACGTACCCGAAGGTACGTGGAATACAAGACCCAATTCAGTCAACGATCCGAACACTCGCGATAATTATCTTCGCGGAGGATCATCGGCGAGATTCAAGGATGCTGTGCACGGAGATACCGTTATTATGATATCACGTATCAAAGTCTTCACCTGTAGTGTCATGAAGATTCACAGCTTGCGGCAGGAGGAATTACTTGGACGATGATTAAGCGTGGATTTTTAGTTGTTGAAAAAACAAAAACTTTTTATCCTTTTCTCTCTTATTTAATATAGTCCTTGAGTATTTATTAATTGGATGTACTTGCTATTGCTACTCTGTAACGAGACCAATACGCAAAACGATTTCGCCGAGCGTCTTGCACTTCCTCCTAGACAGGCTCACTACTCCCTCTGCAATTAGAGGGCCGTGCTCGGCTCCTCGGTTAATTGCTAATTGCCCACTTAACATAATTACCGTGCACAGCACGCCCGGCGACCATTTCCGCTTTCGTTTTTTTTAATTATTAATTTTATATAAGTGCCCGCTTCTCACTTTTGTTATGCCTCAAAGCGGCTAGCGCACTCGTCGTGTAACCGCTGAGCACTATGGGTAATGTCTTTTACAAACGCCTCTGAATCTATCTCTTGTCTCTCTCTTTCAACGTAACTCGTGAAACGTGCACAGGATTGTGTTCCGCGTCGGGTACGTCTTAATTGTCCCCGAGGCGTCTTCCAGGAATGGCTGAGACAGGAATTGGTTCGCGGACTTCGAAAACAAGAGTTTCATCGAACGCACTTTATACGTACGGGACAGACTCACGGAGTTAATCTTGTTCACAGCTATAAGTTTGTATTATACGTCTTGCACTTATCACAGTCTTGATTAATTACGTCTAACAGACTGCCAGTCTTGTCCCTTAGTAATTCTCTTAATCGAGTCATGTATACACACTCGCGATTTATTAACTGCGCGACGGCTGGCGTTTATGATCGTTGCCACATGCCCGACGTGATATATAACATCCAATCACTGTTTCGTATTATGTCTCTCTTAATCACCGAATTCCACCAGACTTAATGGTCCACGCGAGTTGCATTAATCATCGAGCTTGAATCGCATCGACAGGATTAAAAGCAGCGAAGCAACCCCGTCCAACGAGTTCCCTCGACTGAAGCACACTGAGGAGACAGCATCGGCCAGAGACCCTGGGCGGCCATATCGAACATAAGCCACGCCCCCCACCAACCCCACTTTGACAGCTGTTTAACCAATCAGATACTCTCCCGGTAACGAGATAGCCAATCACCCACGACCATACTCAAGCTTCTTCATCCTCCCAACACGCCCAAGTAATGTGAAATGTGTTTCAGCAGTAATTTGATATAAAATTGTAGTTAATATCTTTCATTATAGTTGAGCGCGCGCGCGCACTTCAGAGCCTTGAACGTTATGGATAAAAGAATTGGATTTAGGACAGGTTTCTTGAATACGGTTAAATCAGAGTATACGTCGGATCAGAGGTGTGATAGTCTACACGTTTGAATTTTTATTTGACATTTTGAGACTTATAGTTTTCAAAAACTTATTTCATATTAATTCCAGTTCTTTTCATGAGTTTTCTGAACCACAATCTTTTTTTTTTTCATTGTATCAATTCGATACACAGTATTCAATAGTCTATTCGCATCGACTTTATAACTTTGTTGCACAGTCCGATGAGCTAGAACTCTGATTTTCGTATACCGTGTTCGACGTAACTTTTTCTTTATTATTACCAAGTACCTCTACTGCCTTCAACAGTGTTAACGTAATTACCTTAATCTCAGATACCTCATTAAGCATTATTGGTTATTCGGACTCGCTGAACAGTGCATAACGAGCATCTGTCTAGTTTGTATTTTTCTGAAATTTTGAAAACGATTTTATAAAACTCATAGACACTATTATCGTAAGGTGTAAAATTTTTATTCCGAAATTTAAATATGACACACCTTACGGCTCTGCGGAGACTGTCGTTCATTACCTAAAATGCAAATGTACTTGTAACGTTTGAATATATTCAGTAGCTTCTTATTAGGGTACAATATACAGCAACATACTGGCCAGAGATAATCATTCGGGACATAGTTACAAAGCATGATCGAATTAGCCACGGTGTAGTTGTCAGGAATGAAAGAATTAGAGAAATTAGGGGTGGCGACATCATTTCATTTAGGGATGCCCAATTCCACCCTCAACGTTCACGCCGATGTACGTCATATGACGTTCAAATATTCCCGGCAGACAGTATTCCACATATGGCCAACCGAAACCCGCGTCACCATATCATTACGAAGTTTCCGCAGTGAGCAAACTGACTGGAGCAACGGAAGTACCTGCGACGAATCGGAAGCGCGATAAAACGTTCGAGCAAGGCATGCGCGACGGGACGAGCAAGTGAGTAAGAGAAAGAGAGATAGAATGAAAGAAAAAACAGTGACAAAGAAAAAGAAACTAGAGAGAAAATAGACAAATTAACCGAGCCTGTAATGTGGCCGTCAAGCCGTAACACAGCTACTGACTCGGTACAACTAACCTCCACAAGGATTCGTCGTACATGCAGACTCGCCTTGATGCTCTTACGGATGTAGATAACCAATGATAAATGCACATAAGAAAACACACAGAGTTTCATCACTGCACTGAAGAAACGCCAGAAATAATTTTTCGTATTAAATATTACCGGACAGAGTAGTACCTAGCCGCAGTTCGAAAAAGGCACTGCTGTTCGTATTCGACGCTAATCCGTACCACGTGACTCGACTCGCTGCGCCGCTAGTCAAAACAAGAGCTTAAGTCTTTCTCGGAATCGTTATAACGTTCTTCCAGTCGCCCTTTTATTGTTTTATATTATTTTTAGTGCGTTGCTATCAGTTCAAGAATAAAAATCCCCAGTGCCCAGTGCATTGTGGATACTGACAGCTACCAGCCAGCAGGCAATATTATTACGGTCGTAGAGTAACACGACTTGACTCGCACCTACGTTCGTGCTTGCCCTCGAGTGTCTACGTTATGTGCACGTATATACCGTGTCCAATGCATATTCATACCGTCGTACATTACCAGCAGCAGTAGTACAGGTACGGCAGTGCTGATCTTAGATTAAGGTAAACGCCGGTTAAGTTAACGGCTAAACTCTGTAAGTCGGGGAGCGCTCACATGCGCATCGCTGTGAAGTTAGGTCGAATGGGTTATAGTGTACGCGAAGCGTGTACCTGGGAATATATACTACAACGAATATGGGTATAGGATCTATAGGTGTACATATATGCATATATCTCTATACTGTATGAAATGTGATATAGTATATGAAAAGTATATACTATACTGTATACGCGCTTACTTGTATACTCCATAGTATATGAACGAGCAGGTTGCCCTGCTTGGCAACTCGATCCGATCTTACGTTTGTTATGCTAAGTGCTCATTAAGATTGTAATGTATTTCCATGAGCGGGAATTAGGTGAGAGAAGCTTGTAGGTGCTGATCATCCATTTAATTATTTTTTTAATCAGACGACCGAGTTACGTATATCATATGTATATATATATATACATATATAACGGTTTACGGTGCTACGGATATATCATATGATACCAATATATTTATTTCGTTGCTTAAATTTTTATTAAAGATAGTTTTCAATGCCATTTTCTTTCACCTCTGATTATTATTAATTACTCAATGTGCATATGGGATAGAAAGGTTTGGTATTATCATATATATATTTCCGTTTACCGAGTAAAGGAACTACGGTAAGGGGGCGTGGGGGTGGTTAACTCCGGAGTGGGGATGAGAAAGGTGAGCGAGTTTTCAAAGGTGAGATTTATCGTGTCGATAGTGAACAGTAGCGGGAACCCATGAAAAATAACGAAAAGTTAGCTAAGGGCTGGGCATAAAGCGATTAAGTCCATTATACAGTTTTATCAGCATGAGAAAGATCTAATAGCGGGAACTTCCCCTACGGAGTAATTCTCACCCTACGCTTAACGTCCACGTGGAGGGTGGTTTTTAGGTGGGGGGTTTATATGGAGAACCAACCCTCACGATTCGATGTGTCATACACGCCACTCGGTATATGAGATATATGTAACGAGCATAGTACGAGGGGGGTTGAAAACACCTGCAGGAAATCACAACCCCCGAATGCAAATATTATCTTAATTGTTATTGAGTACTGCCGACACTAGCGCCACCCCCCTACGAACGCCGTGTATAAGTCGTAACTGAAAAAAAGCATTGTTATAATTTTTTCAATTTTTTTTCTTCTTTTCTTTCCCTCCTCGTTATCCACCCCTACCTGCTACCTCCCCTTGGCACGTCTTCGGTAAGCCAAGACGGCAAAGCGGCTTTTACGTCGGTTTTAAGCCGGTTGCTTACTATCAATGCAAATTGCCGTTAATGGAAGGCACTTAGACGCAACCCGATCTCCTACCCTTGGAATAATTTTCAGAGACGTCCCTTTTATTCCCTGAGAAAATTGTCGTCCGCCATCTTTTCATATTTTACCATTAAAAAACGTACTTTTTTGTTCAGTTTGCCATACATTTTTCTATGCACTTTTTATTCGTGAAAAAAATTACTAGATATCACTAGACTATAGAGACTTTTTATTTAGATGGTTTTTATCGTATATACATCCATATGGCTATCGTCTTACCAATCTACATGGAGCTTAATAAAACCAGATACACTTCCTGACTCCTCGTGAAACATCCCTTTGGCCATATCGTGAACTGTTATACGCATTAAGTTCGAATCCCGGGAATCCCCGGAGTGCCTGGGCACAAGCCATGCAATTTGCATGTATACGTTTCCCGCTCTTTTTTCAAAAGCACTTACAACCATTATCGGTAATGCTCGAGGTCGTACAAGTCAATTCCACGAGTGTAGCCGCGGTTCTATATCTCGACCAAATGTAACGGGTGTATCATTAATGTCAATAAATCAATGAAACACGTACAGGAGTATATCGGTCGATATGAATTATTTTTATTTTCTTAAAAAAAAATCTTTTTTACCCTCTTTCTCATATAACACTCTTTCCATATACTTGACTGTGTTAATACCCTAGAATCATCTTTCCAGGTACTATACTCTATCCTGTGCTATATACCTATATATGTCTAGTCTCTCATTAGCATAGAAACAGCGGTAAACTCAAGTCTAGCTTACCGAGGTAACAGCGTGTAAAATAACCGCTAAGTTGTCAAGACAATGCTTCGGTGCCTTGCGACACTAAAGTCCGAAACAAGTACACGACCAAGTCCTTCGGGAATGACTTCCTCCTGGTGGCCATTGTTTTACGCTGGTAGTTCGCGCGAGCGAAACGTCACTCTCTTCCGGTTAGTGCGGTCTCTTGGTCTGCCGACTGGTTTCAATGGGTCTGAATGACCCGGATGGACTTTTTGGGGTATCTGCCTAATTTTGAATAGTTCATATATATATTGTACAGTTGTACGATATATAGTAAGTACGCAATAATATCTATCTTGGATCCTATTGGTTGTAGATTTTTCAAATAGTTTCGTTGAATTGAAAATTATTCGTGTTTCGAGGTACAAGACGACCTTTTTTCTGGAGAAAAGAATGAAGGGGAAAAAAAATCAGTTGAAATGGTAACATAATACACGAAAAACTAACGACTTGGTATGCGTGGTTGGCTACGTCGACCCTGGGACGAGTAACACGCGATCTTCTTGTTAGGAGCGTTATACGCCGTTAAAACCGACGTAATGCTATACCTGTGTTATATATGGTGGTCATGTAGAAAGGTATAGACTAACGACGATCAGTATCCGATCTTTTATTAACTTCTGAGAAATTGTTTTACTCGAGATTTCTAATTTTGGATTTTCACTTTACCTAATGTCCGATTATATAGGCGTGTATTATTACTACACGGTGGGCTTTTTGTATGAGGAATTTTTTGATTTAACAAAATTTTTGCACATTTTATTCGCGCTTTTCAAATTTATCGATAATTTTCCGACACCCGTTATCCGCTTACTTAGTATCTAATGGTCGGTTGAATGAGACCATATATATATATATTTTCTAATGTGTTTCAAATGCTACATAATTGTGTTATACAAATTCCTTAAATCGGCCGATCCTACGGGAGCGTATCGTGTCCGTTCGCTGAATGATTGGGCTTTCGTAAGAATGTAAAAGTACAAGATATAGTCTGTCTGATAATGAGGGTGAACAATAAGAGAATTAGAGATAAAATAAAAAATATGAGTTACGGCAAGTATTTATGAGCGTTAATAAAATTTTGTGACGAGATTGAAAAAAATTATTTTCGAAAAAAAAAAAAAGAAAATAATACGCTTAATTATTTGTACAGGGTGGACGAAAATTTTTTAAAATTTTCATCTTTTTTTAAGACTCCGTACATATGTCCAACCGCGATTCTATGTAGAATCAAAGAATTTTTCTACCCATCGCTACCAAAACGCTACCAAACTGTGTGTTACACCAATTGCCAAGAAGTCTCGTCTTTGTTGGAAACTTTGCCATAACCCAATTAAGCCAATTACCGCGACTGCCGCGGAATAAGCCGCGGTAGTGTTGCGTAAATTAATTGGACGCTCCCGCGGATTTCCTAAAACGATAATTAACGAGTTATTAAGCGGCGGCTTTAATACCACTTCGGCCGCGCGTCTTGTATAGTTATCCGCCGGCATACACGGCACTTCTGTTTCACACGAGCGCCGAGTGAAATCTTCGCCGATGCGCTAAAGATAGGGAAACACCATTTCACATGTGTGTAACGTCGTCCCTACACGCGGTCAGAATGCACGCGTTGTAATTCCGACGGGTAGAGCGCTGGCGTTCTGTGTGGAGGAGGCTTAAGGACAGGATGCAATTACACAGGCTTAAGTGTTATTGTTAAAAAAAAAACTTATACCAGCCATAATTCGAGGTTCTCATACGGCGTGTGACGTGTGAAATAAAAAAAAAAAAATTGAATCAACAATAATAACCAAAAAAAATTTTTTTTCAAAAATTTTAAATTTTTCAAAAAAAAAATTTCATTTCTTCTCATTATCATTTAGCTTAATTGTCATTATCGTCGTTCATATTTTGGTCCCAATTATAATTACCCACGTTGACAACCACTGACACCGGTAATTAGCGTTATGAAGTCTGCTGCTTACCCGATGATGACTCTCAGATAAGACACACTTGTTGTTACATTACATACGTTCAGCGAAGCACGATGCGAGTCCACAATACGTGAAAGCGACCATTACCCAGTCTCTTTTGCGCAATAACGTTACACCTTCGAAAAATAAAGTTTTCCCGGTGTGTCGTCGCTCGTTGAAAACGGACGTAATGGCGATTATTCGAAAATACAATAAACAATAGTTGCGCCATACAAGCCAGGTTGGTCTTACCGGCAGCGCCGCGCGACGGCAGCGACGTGCAACTCGGGTATATTTTGAAAGCGTTCATAACGAATCATTTAGAATCATCTATTTGCCCATGTATATGCATACGTACAATTTTCCACATATGAAATACGTAGACCTAGACTAACCTCGTGGTACAGAGTTCTCATCTTATAAGCTAGAGATGCTGTGCCGCGTGATTGCACGTCTCGGGCTGGACCATGATGGCCGCTGCTGGCAGCTATTGGTCCGCCGGTAATCACACGGTCCCCCTCTTTCGGTCGTTCGAGTTACCGCCACCGAGAGCCGTAGCTGTCATTACGCGATCATTTTTTGTTTCCGCAGCATTTAATTTGAATCGTTCCCTTCCACCTTCGCCGCCATCGCCGTCATCCGTTTGCCTCCTTACTCATCTCCTCGTCCTTGTCTCGCGCCCGCTGATCTTGCTGCTCCTCCCCGGCCAGATCTTTCCTATTACCTTGGATACCAGCGAATGCAACAGTCGACCCAGGGACGATGCATCCTTCTCCCTGTTATTACCGAACGCGAGATTTACGAGCCCTTGTGCCGTTTCGTCTCTTTGGATTCTGGAGATCAATTTTATGTTGCCTATATATATATATATATATATATATATATATATATATATATACA
>NW_014334032.1:133995-144561 GCF_000341935.2 Cephus cinctus | reverse complement strand
TAATATTTCCTATATATATATATATATATATATATATATATATATATATATATACATTGTTTATACCCATATAGATACCCAGTACGTCCATCGGATGCCATCGGTGCCTACTGGTGACGTCACGGTCCTCGATTGATCCGAGGTGGGCTGGACCACGCGGAGCGGATGGATGGACCAGGTGGAGCGGGTGCATAAATAAAGGAAGAAAGTGTGGTGAAAGAGTGTCGGGTAGGAAGGTGAAGAAATTCCGTGGGGATAGAGAAAGCGTGGGTGGAGGTTAGACGTGTGTTTAGTGGATTTCACGGAGCGGCGACCAATTTGTTGAGCCGATCCTAATGCGAGCCGGTAACATGGCCTGGCGCCAGGAAAGGTCGTCGCCACGAGTAAAAGGAAGGTCGAGGTCGGCCGGTACAAGGAGGACAGTATAGGTACGAAACGGCCCTTAAGGTGGATGCTTGGGGATCCCGAGGGAGATTTAGAAGGCCCCCGAAGGGGGGCCCTGTGCGAAGCGACGCCAATGATCCAAGGGGACAGGTACCAAACTAGTTCCAAGGCATTAGGGACTTTGGTCCACTTAACGCGAGGCCCCCGGGGCCCCATCTTTCTGGGGCCTCACGGACCCCGAGAGCTCGTGACTCTTTCTTCACGTCTCTTCCTCATTTTCTCGCTCTTCGGTTATCCAGTGAATGAACCGAATGGGCCGTATGGGACCTATACCTAGCTTAACCCTCAGGGGTGTATACCGTACAGTGGCTCCTGCGTCGGGATGCTGCGGTGAAAGGGACGAGAAAAAAAAAAGAAGGAAACGGACCGAGTCTCAATGAAGAAAAAAGGCCCCCGAAATCTCTGAATGAGTGTAATCTTCCCTAAGGCCCCGTATGAAATTCCGCGCCGGCCAAGACGTCGGGGACGCTGGCTTGCTCCGAAATTACGTGAAATGACACACCCGTTGGATTAACTCGAAAACGACTTATTAGATCTCCAGAGATGTATACTCTGCCTAGTATCTATATATATAAGCCATAGTGCGTATGGGGGCAGCAAGGATCACCGACCAAGGCAGCTTGGGACCGTTCCGCTGAAATGGCACCGTCAATGACATGTAATTTCGATAATCAATCGTATGAACGTCGTTTAATTTTTATAATGATCGCCACCCCATGGGAACCCATAAGACGGCGGATGATCAGCCCATAGAGAGAAGCAATAAAGTGTAACGTCCCCATCCACGGGGTGGCTCCTCCGCGAGGTCCGATAGACTAAAAAAAAAATTTCCAAAAAAAATATTACCCATCACTAACCATAACTCCTCCGACCGATTCCCCCTGTAACCATTCAGAGCGATACGCCATACGTAGAGAAGGGTACCACCTTAACTCACGCCCCTGATTACGACGGACGCAGCCCCAATTAAATTCTTTTTTTCTCTCATCCCAACGCGCACACTTATCTACGATCATCCAGCCGATAAATACGATTCGAGTACGATTAGTCTTTCGACACCGATAACACGTATATTAGCCCGCGCCATGGGAAATCCTATTTCCATGGAGTAGCAGGACTTCGACCCATATGTATATCCAGCACCACCATAGGTCCACGTGTATACCTATATACTGTACCATGTTATTTTTATATGTGTACTATACCATAAGCTGATCTTCCACCCTTGTGAAGGATCCTACCCGTAAGAGATATACAAGCCTATCCCAGCATGGTCCCCATGGATCTCAGGACGTTCCCCATGGGTTATCTAAACACGGAAATAATGACCGCAGGAAACCTCGCCGGCTTATCAGTTCCCGAAGAAGGTACAACTTCTAATTATGTTCGAGCCTGGATCGCGTCTTTTCACTCTATCTCTCTCTGTCCACCTGGTCACTCGGGATACGCTTGTCTCTCCTTCCTATTTGGCTCTCTTTCCCTTCAGGTGAAACGAGAGAGAGAGAGAGAGAGAGAGAGAGACTGACTCGTTTGATTTATTTCCCCAAAGCCAGACGAGCGGGTCCTGGTTCACGTCCTTCTCGCGGACAACTTCGTGTCCCTGGGGGCCTTATCTGAAACGGCGGGACTTAAAGTTCCGATTGGTGATTGTAATGCCCGATTTTATTGATGTACGAGCTTCGATCCGTACCTAACGCTATTTTTTATTATACGACTCTTCTTCCTGCCCTTTCGACCATTCTGTGGTATCGAGGCGTCTATTAGACTGGGAACGATCACGTACCCGTGAGCCTGCAGGAAGTAGAGGCTTTTCTGAGGATTATTACTATACTTAAATTATCATTTATGAACGCCAAGTGGATAGCGTAATTCGCGTATAATTTCATTACGCAAATTATTCATAGAAAATTTATCGTAATTCTATCGCACGTGGTGTTTATATACAGTTTACATTCATTCCCGTATAACCCGATCAGCTGATACGAGAGCATCCATTCATGAGACTGGTTGGAAATATTTTCGATTTCCTGGCAGCTGTGCGAGTGCGAGTGAGACGGACCTACGGCAAGTCACACGCGTAAGAGAGAGACGCCAACAGTCGACAACTCAAATCCCAGGTAATACCCTTTCACGAATTCGTATTCGACTTCGTCCGTAATTTTCGGACGTCAATAACTTTCGGTCGTCCGGTAATTCTTGAGAAAAAAAAAAAAAAAAAAGAAATCCGATACGATTTCTCCTCGTTAAGAATTTTTATAATTTACGAAATTGATGTAAAAAAAAATTTTTTTTTTCTTTCATTCGTCGCTAAATTTCAAAATTATAATTGGCGACCGAAGCAGTCGTACGTGACTGCTGGTCGGTACGTTCGAGCTGGAGGACTGTACGCATATGTCTACTCGTATGGTATATATGTATATATGTAAATTTTCATTTCCTTTTTTTTACCATATATGTAAACCGCACACTAGTCGCGTTCGCTTAGCGAAACAATTAGGTGATTTTATCGTACGCGGGACACAGCGGTGCGTTATGTCGCCTTTGCTGTGCGAGGGACCCAAGCGGACCGGAAGCTGCGGTTGAGGTACGGGGTACAGTGGGGCACTTCCGGTAACGCTCATTAACACCCGTCCGCCACGGATTTGTTACCCGTAATTGTGCCCGGTTAATTCGATTTGACGCGTTGCATTATTTTCAGTATAGACGAGAGGAGACTATCTGCTAACTTTGTGCCGGGACTCGGTGTGCATCCTGCTTTAGGAATTTACGGCAGATGCCACGTGTTTTCGTGTGATTGATCGCGGCAATTAATATCGCGTAGCGTAGAGTTATTCTGTACGGGTTATGGCGTATATCGGTTCTAAATGAATTATATGGGTTGTCATAGCAATAACGTACATAGGTGTACAAGTCGAAGAAAAGAAATCAGAAAGTTTTTCCCTTCCTGATTTAGGTACCTGGCTCCGTCCTGTGTGTAATGGCATTTCATTTCGTCTCTAAGTGGCTGCGGTAATTGAGAAAATTGGTAAAACACAGAGTCCACGTGGTAATACACGTTAATGGCGCCGACTGACAGGGGAAGATTATTTATTAGGCGAAAGTACAGGTTGGCGAGGAAATCATCGCGCGAGTTGGGACGTTTAAGTGGCATTTGAAGAGGGGGGTTGCGGGGGGGGAATAGGGGTGCAGGGTAGTAGTGGGTATGGCTGGGGTGTGTATGTACACTAAACTGTTAGAAAGGCGAATTTTGGGGGTCGTGCCATTTTACCTTTTGAAAATGGGGGGGGTCAGAGGGAGAAAAATGGGTCCGGACCACTAATGACTCGGTAGGAATTGGACTGTTTGAAAAAAATTTTTTTTTTTTTTTTTTCAAAATCAGGAGAGGGGTTCGAGGGATTGGTTCGCGGGCGGATGCCAATTTACGTGAACTGTCGTTTAATTTTCTTGGGACTTGTCTACGGGGTAAGGTTAGGAAATGTACCGGATGCGCTGGGAGGGATTTTTGAGAAAGGGCCCTCACGAGTCTCCGGTAGTGGGAGTCCGTAGGGGCCCATTAAAAAGAGATTTCGAGACTGGCCCCGGGGCTCGGAACTGTGGATACGCGCACAGAAGGGGCCCCGAAAATCTTTCATGAATGGACCGCGTATAATTGGCCCCTGGGCCCACCTTCCAAGGATTTTCACTAATTTTGTCCAATTTTCGGAGACATTGTTTTTTTTTTTACCTTCTCTCGGATCTCCCGTCCTAACCGCGATTCCACTTTGTACCGATCGTCCCTCTCTTTTCTTCGTATCCCCATTGCCATATCCTTCTCTCCCTTCCTTCCCCGTGGTAAATTCCCTTTACCAGCTCCTAAGGGCGGAATGCCTCCCGGTCCTTTAGCTTATACCGCCACAAAAGTCATTTCGAAATTCCGACTCATCGATACGCCCACACACCATTACCAATTCCCACTTTGGGTCAGTTCTTCGGATTCGAATAAAGGGGGCCCCCCCTGCCCCCCACTATTTGATGGCCCATTCCGGTAGCCCATTTTCGGTAGTGACGCCCGTCAATTTTACCACGATTATATTACGATGTATCCCATTACGAGGGAAGAGACGGGAAAAAAAAAAAATATTAAACCCAGCACCCCCGCAGCGCTTGGATACCAAAACTCCCAAGAGCCAAAAACTGCATTCGTACAATAATACGGATATTTCTATTTTTCACCGCAGGCGGTCTCTGAATTCACAGATCGTATTATCACGAGATTTCTTGAATTCTCTCCCTTTTCGCTACCCGAAAATCCATAGCGCCTACGATATAACAAAAACAAGCCAATAAGCTTAAATTCTACAGTGCCAATTACCTAAGAGGAAAGGTGCCTCATATTCACCCATAAGAAAAGTGATTTAATGCCCGTGCTGATTGCTGCTTCCATATATGACCATTACAATTTATTCATTATCGTTACGGACGATCCTGAGCATTCAGAGTCAAGGGGCATAATACAGGCTGTTTCAACCGAGGGGTAACTTCCCCAATATACACCATATACATATATATATAATTAAATTAAATATGTACAACCACGTGATGTCGAAGGGTCTTGGGAAAAAAAAGAAAAAAAAAAAGTTAAAAGAGTCAAGGGAAATGGTAGGAAGTTGTGGTAACGGTGACCCACCGCGTGTTTTCGCGGACGACCGGGCACGAACAGTACGACGAGAAAGCATGGCAGGGCCGTATCAAAGGAGCGAACGAGAAGGAGAGAGAGAGATAGATGGGGGAGAAAAAAAATATAAGAGAAGTGGAAAGATCCGGGATGAATCGTCAATTTTATCGTGCGTGCCATATGCTACGTATAGTTGGCGCTGTACGTATAGATATATATATAGTATATACAAAGGTGCTTTACGCTTTTATGCTATAGTGTGTACATACCACTTCGACCGCAGGGCCCACCTGAGCCTAATTGTTATTTAATTATCCGTCCATTCGCCATGTTGCGGTTTATACGCATTGCCGAGTCAGTTATTATACGCGGGGCTCGTGCTTCCTCGTGCCATTTGAATTAGGCGGCCTGGACGCGTATCAGCTAAATAACGAATTTCTGGTAAGAAGGCGAATTTTATTATTTCCCTCGTGCGAGCCTTATTACGTATAATAATAATAATAACGACAGTGGTAACAAATTTAAATGCACCGCGTAACGCGATTCTCGTATTAATTTGACGTATACGCGTCATAGGGATTTTTATTTATAGGGACATTCTTCTTTTACTGGCCACACGGCAGATCGAACCAAATAAAAAATACGGGTTGGCAACCCTGCTAATAATTGAAATTTCTTCCCTCGAGCTACCGGGAGCCGTGCGGACGTGTACGAATTTGCATTTGTAAAAAGCGTCCTTGTCCAGGATAATGTGTTACTCGGTACAGTCGCCTCCTCGAAAGTTCACCGTTCGTCAGGTACCAGAAGACACTAGACCATAACCCAGCAACTCGTCCGAGACGTACTGTAAAGTTTCGTCTTTATTACCAGCCGTCTGTGTTTCAGTATGGGGACTAGGGGGATGATTGATGCTGGCTGGTTATCAGGGACATGGACCCAGAAGATAGTCGGGGCCTTGGCTCTCATTACTACGACACGAAATGCTCATATTATCATTATTTTTATTAAACACCACTCAGGACCGTCATGAAGAGCCCATACGATTTTATAAACATATATATATATATACAGGTATTGAATCGAAAAGTTTCAAAATAAAATAATAACCAAAAGTCATTATTACGTAATTGTTAAAAAAATATTAATCCACATAACACACTATGTAACCTTACGTGACTTTCCAAGTCTCGAAAATCAAGTCCAATTTTATTTTATACCCGTTATAATATATATATATATCTTAGACGCAGGCACTATACCTATAGATATACCTGATGGGTGCCGGACGTCTCCAGTTTGGTCGTCCCGTTGGAAGGCGTCGTGCAGCCTCTTATAAATGGGAACGATTTAGCCTAGCACCGCTCGACGGATATCTTAATTTCGTGAACATTCTCTCCCGAGGGATATGGCCGAGAGCGATTCGGGAATAGCGTATAGAGGCCGAGGCTTTATCTCGGGCGCGGCTCTTGTAGCTAATTTATACGCGTTAACGCGATACGGGCAGCTGTTCACAAATTAAATGTCTCTATCTGTTCGTACGTCAGCAAGTCCATCCGTCGCTTACCTAACGTTCCGGCTGTAGGTATGGAAGCCATAGGGGCATACTACACTCAATGGACATACTACACTGGCTTGATGTCTCTTTCGTATCGTTCTTCTTTTTTTAGTATACCTATATGTATGTATATATATATACAGCCTATGCTATATACGTACGTATATACGTGATATATATATATATATATATATATATATATATATATATATATATATATATATATATATATATATATCCTGTATATATCCCACCCCTGTATATATATATAATGAAAAATGTCTTACAGGGTCTACTTTGTGGATCCACCTTTATGTCGCTCGGTCGCGTGAACCCATTATCTGGCAAAGGATCCTTTACTAATTTCCGAACGCGCCCGTAATATACCTCATTCGTTATCGTGGCCAGTTGGTGTCCCTTTTGGGGATGAGTATCAAAACCGGAATCTTGATCTTCGCTTACGAGAGTCTGGATCTCGATATATATATATATATATATATACATATAATCTCGGCATATACCGTCACTGGGATTGGTGAACCTCTGACGGTATATTTTTGTTATCTTTTTTCTTTTTTATTCTCACACGTGGCTTGGCACGCGTTACTAGATCTTCTCTATGGCTATCTCCAAATTATCTCGAGGTAATCATGCGGATGGGATATCAGGCGTCGCGACGCCGGTACGATGTCCTGATGGGGGCACCGTTAGTACACCGTTACTTAAAGACGTATACCCGATGCGTAGCGTCGCGACGTAAATCGATAAATAAGAAGATAAAGGGTGCGCAAGGTAGAAACTGTAAATCAGTAGATAAAAACCTTTAAAAAGAATTACGAGCTCTCTATGGGGTTCTGTGTACCTGTATATAATGGGTTAGTTATGGCTTGAGAAAAATACCGGAATACGATTTTTCATCGTGGCGGTACAAAGGTCAATGGTTATGGAAGTGGAGTTTAAAAAAGGAAATGAATAGGATCGATATCCATTATTCCCATAAGAATCTCTATTAAAATGTTCATGGGGTTTTAAATTTTATAGAAAATAATTTTCATCGACTTCGATGGGTATATCCTTTACTCTGCTTATTTTTTTATATATATATAACCGTAATAGAATTCATATACATAACACCATAGACACGCTCTCTCTATGGTACCGAATCGTTGACATCTAATTAATTCAATATAAATCAGCAGCGACAAACAAACTCGATTTCCCACACGTCAGGTTAACGTCTTTTGCCCCACCAGGCTCTACTTTCTTTTTTATCCAGGATTTTTCTATAATAATTTTTTTTTGGTAATTTTTTTTTTTTTTCTTTTTTCAACGCTCTCTTACTCATGGGACCAGTGACCATTTCGTTCCTACACCATGGAGAACTTTCGTACGGCAACTATACTTTTAGGTGGTTGGTACTCCTACTCTTTTTTCTCTCTCTGCTATCTCCTCCCAAGGGACCACGATATTAGTATAGGCACTCGCGTTATCTTAACAGAGTTTCGGGCATTCGTTTCTCCCGGGTCTCTCTCGCCCACCTATTCATGGCTCTATTTAGATCTAAGAGTCAGCTCTTTTAAGAGGATATCCGTGTTAAGCGTTCGACGTCCCTTTACGGCTTTTTAATCGACCAAAATTTCTAGCGTTTCCTCAGCTCCGCGATTGGACCCAAAACTCGTTTTACTTTTCTCGTGGTATTTTTTTTGGTTTATTTTCCTTCGCAAACTTCTGCACTCAAACAAAAACTCCGCTTAGCCTTAACTCTTACCTACAGGTAGTACCAATTTATCTTTGTAACTTGACGCGTTTCAAGATGTCTTCTGTTTCTGGAATTAACTCTTCTCGCGTCTTTTCTTTTTTTTTTTCTTTTTCTTCAAAGTCATTCCTTGCATCCCGAGAACTTTATACAGCTTCAGTAATACGACCTGGGTTTACCGTGGAAAAGTTACTTCGAGGAATTGTAGAGGAAAATTAAAAAAAAAAAAAATTTTGGATCTTTTTTTTTTGGAATTTTACATTTTTTCCCGAGAGGTACTCTCGGTGATTTTTTTTATTCTTCCTGGGTTTTCTTTTTTTTTTTTCTTTCTTTGCTCTCCATACGTAAGGCATTTTACTCATTAACGAGCGTTTCGTCAAACAGGTCTGGGCATCCTTCAGCTGTTTGTTAAAATTAATATTTCAGCCATCCATTATTGTTATTATGAAGGACAGGTGGCCGTGGTGTGCTTTTGTAGTTACGGTGGTTTGATTTCGCGTGACTGCACGGTATTGGACTTTGTGTCTTGTGTCTTGTGTCTGTACTGGTGGCGCTGATCGTGTGTTGGGGGTTGGTTACGCGGGCACGCACTTGGCTTACCCCATCGTCCCCGGCAACCGCTGACCACCACGCTAATGTTCCTAATTACATCCTTGCTTGATTCCTGTTAGTCTACCGCGCTTAAGGCTGCGTTCACAACCCTAGTGGTTTTTTCAAAATCGCTTTTCGACTTGAAGGGACTATAATTTTACTGTATACCGAATCCGGATAGGAGCCATGTTGTTTTCGCGAAACGCTTCTGCCCTACCCCTCCACTCCCTTGTCCAGGGTGTGCAGAAGCGTTACTGGGGTGTTGGCAAAATTTCCATACTCAAATGAACAACTCTACCCCCTCTCTGTGGGGGTTTGAGACTGCGCGAGATTCACTGGCGTAATATCGCGAGGGATGCTTTTGCAGGTAGTTTCGAGTGGGATGAAAAATGGTGATTTTTTGAAAATATTTTTTGCAATTTTTTTTCCCCCTTATAAAGGAACATAATTTCAGGTGGTTTTATGGAAAACATGTTTTTTTGGGGGGATGACTGCACTTTTTTTTTTTTTAGACACTACCTTACAACGCAGACTGTACTTTTTTCGATTTTGTCGAAAATTTTCAAAATTACCCGTTACACGAGATAAGCATCGCTTCGACGCCTTTGGGGGTACCTAAGACCGTTGATATCGGCTCGCTTTGAACGTGCACCGGTGAAGCTCTGCCGTATGAATTTCAAATAAAGTCACACCCCATACGAGATTCCCAGGCAGTGCAAGTACCTACCCCTGCCTATCCGGCGTCGGGAAAACGACCTCACCCTCGCGCAGCGTACACAGACGCCTCCTGAACACTTTCCGACGCCTCCGTCTTAAGTTTATCAGCGGTGCTCAGAACCTGATAGAAGTTAAGGGATGATTTTGTAAAAATTTTAAGGGCGAATAAAAAATTTTTCTAAAAAACGTTCATCGTATCTTCGTGATATAATTTTTTTCAAAAATCCATAATTCGATAGCGAAACATATTTTTACCCCTTTCGCGAGGGGATGAAATTATTTTGAATTTTTTTTCGAGACAATTTTTTTATTCTCTCATGGCTGAAACTGCCGTCGAAGGGGTGCCGAAGAAAGGAAATATTGTATCGCGCGTCGAGTCCTCGAGAGTGACTCGAGCACCTCTCTAGTCCCGCGAGAAATTCCCACCCCTTATGTAAACGTACAAGGGTTGTTTCTCGCGCTCCGAATGGGAATCACGGAGGTCCCACTGTTTTGTATGTATGCTGAAACGAGCAGCGGGCGTTTGATGTAGCCATTTTAATATTGAGATTGCCGTCGCTTTCTGCCGAGTATTTTCAGCCGAACTCCGAAGGACACGCGAAGCTCGTTCCGCGAGAATACCACTTCCTCTTCCCTTCCTGATTAGAGCCCGCTGAAGTACCGAGTGTCACGCGAAAGTTCAAAATTTATTTTTCGTTCCCCGAAAAAAAAAAATGCTTCACAAAATTAAAAAAATTTTTATCAAAAAGAAAAAAAACAATTCGATCCACCTCCCAACGTCGATCCTTTTAACGATTTTTTTCGTATTGTCGAAAAAAAAAATTTCGAAACCCTCCCCCCCCCCCCAAA
>NW_014334032.1:88292-133772 GCF_000341935.2 Cephus cinctus | reverse complement strand
AAAAAAAAAAATTCCCCCCCCCCCCCCCCCCCCCCAAAAAATCAAAAACGCTGATAAAAATTTTTTCAAATATCCCATCGACATCGCGTGTCGGCCGATCTTTAGGCCACAAAATCCTGCAACAGTTGCCAATGGAATCGGGGGGTTGTGGTTGAGGGGCTACGTCATGTGTTTCATAAGTTTTCGTCGAAGGAGGCCAGAGTCGAAAAAAATAATGGCTCGACAAACCAACATATGTCTAATGGGTCGATCGTGCTCGTTCGATTTTTGTCGGCCGCGAGCTTCGTGAAATCTGTTACAAAATCGTTGTAAGCCAATCCAACCGAGCCACATTGCCGTCAATGGAAACCGATGTAACCGCAAGACGTTCGGCACCTGTTTAATGAATGATTATGCCCATACGAGCGCAAGATAATCATCAGGTGAAAAAAAAAGTTTCCCATATGCCGTGAAGAAATCTCTTTCATTTTCAAAAAAAAAAAAAAAAAAAATCCGTCAATCTATTTGCGAAAGCAAACCCATGCGCGGACCCACCCCTGCAGACGCTACTAAAATAAAATAGTAGCACCGGCAAAACAGAAAGTCCCGCGGCTTTATAAAATATACATGAACCTTTTCAAATATTCAAATTCAAGATCAAATAAATTCCGAGATATCGATAGCAATTCCATCCCATGGTCTCAGGCCATGAATAACATGACTGACCAAAAGCAACCTCAAGAAGAGTCCGTGTGGACTCCCAAGGCACATATAGTAAAAGACAACCGAAAGACTGTTAAATGAAAATACACCTTAAAACAACCAGTTAACAATTATACAAATTATTTATAACAGACGATGAAATCAAAAAAAAAAAAAGACGTTTAGCATCCAAGTGGTACAAGACGTCTCTCAAAGACGTCCACCTGGTAGCACTGGTATCGCCAGTGGACCCAGTGACGTCACGAATCCAAGCACTAAAGCCACGTTCACTCTGCCCGACTATTTCCCGACAAGGAAAACGCTGAATCGAGCCTTAGTTGGAAATCACGACAGACAGCGCCCCCTTATAAATCGATGCTTCGTCAATGGTCGTCGAGGGGCGAGAGAGACGCTTACGAGGATTCAGGCTGGTTCCCATATACATATATACACGTGAACAAGGTTACTGACTGGTTAGGTTAGGTTATACCTACTGCTAGAAAAAAAAGAAGGTTACGTCGGTAATTGAATAAATTTGTGCTCTCATTGTCAGGGACCTCGTGCTTTTAAATAATGAAGGTAACACCTGGCAAGGGTGCCTTGTCTACCCACGAAGTCACTAAGCAGAGACCCTCTTAAGAGTACAACGACGTCGGGACGTCCTTTGGACGTCGTCAGCCTCGTTTCAACCAAGGTTTGATTGATTTCCACAATGTCGCTTTCTTTTGTACCGACGCCGCCCTTTGATTCCTTAGACCTGTCGCCACCGTGCGTAATGCCTTAAATTGTCTCCCTTTGTAATCAATGGGAGAGCTGCTTGGATGATAAAAATAATTCCGAGTCAGGAATAACGGTGGGTTCAATATTATTAGCCCTTTGGCACTTATCGATTATATTATATAAATTACTATACTAATTCACCGTCAACCAATCACCTACTTCCTGCGAGTATTTTATTCTTGTTCGTGGAATTATGAAATTTTTTTTTTTTTTTTTTTTTTTTTTTTTTTTTTTTTTTTTTTTTTTTTTTTTTTTCGTCTTACCTCATATACCGATTTTTATCGGCAAAGACATAATCAGTTTCGGGTATTATTCTTTCGTAGAATAGCATTGCAATTTAGTACGTACGTTACTCGTATCCATATATGCTACTCGTAACGTTAATGCTCATAGCAATGAGGGACTTCGTCACGTCGTAAACCATAAAGCCAGACCATTAACACCAAGTCGAATAGTATGCTGCTTGACTACCATGTTTGCTTCGTACAATCTAACTACCGCCTCTTGTTATCATATTGATCTATGACCTTTTTTTATTTATCACCATACTGCAATTTAGCTTACTATGAACTTTTATAGATGGTCCAGTATGTAATGTTAGTATAGCATGGAAGTGACAAGAGTACGTGTATATACTGTAACGTATTTTTCTTAACTCGATACCGATAGTAAACAAAATCCGAGACCTAACCTACGTTACCTTCGGCCGTCTACCTTTTGCTTATGCATCCGCAAGCCAGGCGGGTGCCAGCCAATTCTTTTCTCACCGGGAACTGGGAGTTGACGTGGAACAGGCACAACTCCGCCAAAACGAGAGCTCTGACGGAATCTGTTATAAGAGGCGACAACCTAACGAATCCTGCAGATCTTTGGGGACGCGTAAAATCAACAATAGTGCGCGATACACGACGTTCTCACCCGTTTATGCTTCGCGTTCTAATTATAATATTTAAATTTTGCCGCCATGTGCGACCCAACTACCCTTAAGCGCGGTATAAGCCTATGTGCTGTACAGTCCTGTATGAGAGTGACAAGAAGAACCGTATACTAAATGCAGTAATTTTATGGGGTAAATTAGTAGAGAGAGAGAGAGAAACTGTTGGCAAAACATTCGTTGGGTATCGCGATGGCGATAATTCATTAGCTACTAGATAATAGATACGACTCGTTCCTGGCTAGTTTTCATAGTAAAACTTTGATGCGCTATCGCGACAAATTATCCGTTCGTGTTTATCTACCAGGTACTGGATGTTTAGCGTATAGATGTTTAATAATGTACTGTATACTCTCTAGAGCAGATTTGACTATAGTTTAATATGCGTGTTGACAGTAAGGCTTAGGCGCACTATATGTAAATTTTTTTTAATGAAAAAAATCGCTCCAGGCGACTGTCGCCTGATATGTAAGTCGGAAGTGCTTTCGTCATAATTATTTAGGGTGGCGATTAACGAGTGAAATACGTTGGTAATGTGATATTGAAATATCTGTTGATATATAAATATATATTGTAATGTATTTTTTTTAACTCGATACCGATGGCGAAAAATCCGAGAACTAATGTACGTTATCTTCGGCCGTCTATATTTCGTTGATGCATCCGCAAGCCAGGCGGGCGCTAGTCAGTTCTTTTTTTCACCGGGAACTGAAAAGCCGGTATGACCTGAGAGTTAGGGTGGAACCTATCGGATAATTCGATAACTTAACGGATCCTGTAGATTTTTGGGGACGCGTAAAATCGAGAAACGCAACTGGATGCACGAACGGGAGCGCAGGATACGGAAATGCGCAGCCACTCAGGCCGTATAAAATCGAAATCCCTCCACCAATTAATAAATCGGTAGCACTCACCGGAGCCGGTTCAGCTGATCCGTCAAGGCCGAGAACTGCATCCAGGAGACACTCGGGTGGGCACTGCACTATGGCACAACACTGCACTTCCGGAACGCTCACAGAAAATCCACAGAATTTCCTGGATATCGCGACAGCAACGCGAGAACCGCACAAACGAGAAGTTGCTATACCGTATCGAAACGCGGCTAGAAAAACTATAAACAGACAGCACGGGAGCGCGAGCCAGTTCGTGACACCTCGGTCGGTGCCCCGAGACAGACTGCTTTGACAAAATATCCAAATTCGACAACTAATAATTCTGATCATCCGATTGGTCGAGACCCTTATAGCCGATAACGCTTCCATCTCCCTCGATTCGTCCCTTTAAACCAAATCGAGAGCGTTCCTTAGCGAATCGGTACGTAACTCTTGGAGATCCTCCACGGCCGCTTCCCCAGGTATTTTTAACCGTATCAAAACCTTATATCCGTCCGCTCTACAGCCCTTTGCCCATCTCCAGCGGGGCGCCGGTATCTCACCCGGGCTTTTACCGCTCCATAGAAACGTCTCCGTCGGGTCGTCTCCTCTGCCGGGCAACTCGGTACGTCCAGATCATCTCTCCCCGGCAGATTCGAGCACCTCGACTTCAACTAAGCAATAACAAAATCTTCCGAGAGCATTGGCATAACTGTACGAATGAACCCGAGAGCACAGCTCCTGAGCAGGGCGGCGTCCGAAGAGAATAAGAAATCGAAACCGTCATCTGTATCGGTAGTATCAGTGAATCGAAAAATGACGTCACAATAAAAATGTAAAAAATCAATAATAATAAAATTTTTAACAAGACAGCCTCGTAAATCAAAGAAAATACCCACGTAACCCGAAGTACCCGACGGCAAAAATAATTTCAGCATTATTCATTATAAAATTTAAGATGCTGTATACTTTATATGCACGGTCCATAAATGAACTGTTTTATAATCTCGAAGCGATATTAAGATACGTAGCGATATAACCGGAAGTGCTGACTATTACAGTGTGAGAATTTATCATGAGAAAACAATGGAAGTGAAAAGGAACCGTTACGGTATTCTCTCCTGCGCTCTCCTATATATCTATATACACGCGTGGAATCCAGAAGAGCGGGTTTCGCAAATCGGAATGCAATTTCCAGCTGAATGCATAGTCAGTGCTATGCAATTCCAGTTGCGTCCTCTGTTATTTCTATCTTGGCGCCAGTAAGATTCCTCCAGGACTTTGCCTATCATAAGAAAACGTGGTAATAATACGTAGTACCTTATACAGCGTATATATACGCATACAAAATTTGAAATCTAATTTCATAAATTTTACAATACCACTATCTATATCGCTATAACAGTTCCCGATTCCATTGGTTAAATGTTAACGACTCGATAAAAATTTAAACCTGAATCATTATTCAAAGTGTTGCTCATTTGAGGAGAACCAGGGGTAAATCGAGGTTTGACCGTATAGGCACAGCCACGTGGCGACACGTGACACTGCGTGGGTCATTGGAAGTAACTATCCCCAATTCCACCTATGTCCCCGCGTGTGGAGGAAGTAACTACGACGGAAGGTCCTATACAAGATTTTTGATCTCTATATATATATATATCGAAAATTAATTATCATACATTTGTCACTTTGTCGAGAGTAAAAAAAAAATGCTGCACCCTGACACTTGACTGTAATTACGAACACTGTCGGCGTCAGAGATCGAGTAACGTTTTCATGAAAAAAAAAGGTAGCTCGACTAATGCCCTTTTTCGCTCTTAAAATTTCGAGCCGCGATAACAATAATAATAACGGCAAATTAAATCCATTCAAATTGGCAGCAAATGGCTTCGCAACCAGTTGCATGTTCAAGGGTCATTGGTATAGCGAATGGTGAATAGTTACGCAATCAATGAAAATCGCTCGATAGTGTATTTAACCCCGAGTGCGTAATGACTGGGCCGGCCCCGTAAGGGTTGATACGAGTTACGATGTGTATTGCGTTATAACGGGTGTGACGAAATAAACGCGGCCACCTTTTTACGGTGTTCAATGTACAATGGGCAGTGGGTATCGTTACTATGGCGGTACACCCTGTGTATGGTACTTTTTTTAAGCACCCCCCCTTGGCCCCCCTATGGGTTCACTCGGGTACTTGACAAGACTCACGGCGTCATGGGGTAATCAAAGTACCATTATCCATGGGAAATTGCAACCCCCTAGCGTTGACTGTTCTTTCTTTTTTTATATATGAATATATATATATATATATATATATATATATATACACACAGTGAATCGGTACACATAAGTTAAGGGTCATTACGAAAGACGTGGTACTAGACACTGTATATACATATATACCCTGACCATATAGAAAAGAAAAAAAATAAGGGTTGCACAGGGTGAGTGTCAAACCGAAGTCAAGCGCAGAAGAACTGATCAGCTTGGTTTCTCGAGAGGTCAGTGGTCCAAAAAATAAGGGATGCAAGTGTATGGTTAAAAGTAAAGAAGAAAAACGGTACCAAGCAACACAAGGGAAGGTAGCGTTCGCCATTTGGCAGTAAGGGTGGTTACGGTGAATTTATGGGAAATCGTGAAAAAAATAGTCAAATTTTGATCTCAACTTTTTTACAAATATTTTTCATCCCCCCTCCCTGCACCACTCTCTCCGATCCTCTGGACCGACGGGGGTTGGTTTACCCGACGATGGCGGTGCTTAGGGGTTGGGATCCCAGCATCGAATCCCAGCCCATGCATACCAATCGGGTACAACCTAACAACGGTTAACCGCAGCCAGTCGACCCGCTGCTAATCAGAAAATCACGGGTCCGCGCAATGTCCGCTGGGAATCCTGGAGCCATTGGATGCTGTATATAGATACGACCGTGCACTGGGTATATATATGCATATACAGGGTGTGCAGTGTTGATATATCTATATACCGTGAATAAGGGTGGTGGGATACGCGGAGACTGAAATGGACCTACGGATTATTACGTGGGTGACGTATCGGTAATTATCGGGTTAAATGTCAAGGGGTTAACTCGAAGTCAATGAAGCGTGACTGGATCGGCACTTTTTTTCATCACGCCCTCCTGCGGAATCGCTCGTTAGTTATATGGGAGTACAGTATAAGCCAAAAATTAACGGTACGCCCCGTATAACGGGTGTAACGAAAGTTTACGTGCGTCGAGTGGTAACAGTGGTAGGTCTCATGAGAGTTTGAAGGAAGGATAAAGGAAATGAAAGATTTAGTCTCACGGCACCAAGCGGGAGTGTCGAGGACCTCCTTTCGAGGGTCCTTGCAGGGAGTTACCCTTGCGAGTGACTCGTGGAGAGTCGGTGGGATAAAGTCGAGACGCGCTTAATACATTTACTACCGCTTGGCAATTGTTTTGAAGGGTCGTAAGGGCGCGGAATAATGACAGGGGGAGGTTCGCTATACGTAACCGTTAAATCGAGTAGGGGGGGGGGGCTGCTCTCAGCGTGCGTTCACCGGCAGCCAAGTGGCCGAGGGATGAGAAATTTAGGGTCGCGGGTGGTGATGGGGTGACTTATGGGCGGGGGGCGGCGGATTCGTAGGTACGTCAGTGAGGATTCTATAGGGAAGGGCTTGTCGATTGTGAGCTTTCAGAACCCTCTTGAAATTTGTACTCTTTGGCGATTCTGAAATCGTAGATCGCTACGACCCCTGGAACACTCTGTGAACTGTCTGCCCGATCGAAACTAACCTCCTTTGCGGAACTACCGATATCTTTTATGATTTGGTGGAATCGATATGTTTGGGTTGGTCGTCATGATTTGAGAACCCCTGTATAAACAACCCCATTTCCCGGAGACTCGGTACCCTCGACGAGAGAAGAAAAATAAGAACGTCGGACACTATCTGGCACCCCCCTAACGGATATGGGAGAACGGGACATTTGTCTGCGCTTATACCCTTCCTAGAGGATTCGGGAAATCTAATTTCATCCCCTTTCGGACGAATTGGTATCTGTGCCTTTAGGAACCCTCAAAACGGAGGAGAAAATTCATTAGATTTTCTTTTGAGAGGTTTTAACGAATTTTTGTATGTTTTTTTTAGTAGTTGGATTATTGTTGTGTAACTACCCTTAAAAATGCCTTAGGGTACCTTCCTGCAAAGGGCGCATCGGTGAGATACTGGTCCACAGGGGTTGAAGATCCTGGTACCGAAGTCGCCTCCGTTAGATGCATAAGGAAGGACAATGCTTTCGCGATAAGGAAGAGAAGAGCGGGGTTAGAAATCCTGGAAAAGTTTTCGCCAGACCGGAAACGGGGAAGTTTTACCGTATTTGCGCATCCGGTCTCATAAATCTGGTCCCTTCCCGCCTTCCTAGTGCCGGTGGCCAAGTCACGGAGCGTCTACCGCGAATAAATTTGCAAACGTACCAAAGCTTTCTTTTTCAGCCGTGTCTCTTTCACTCGGACGAAAAATTCACTAGTCTGAAAAAAAAGAAACTAGAAGATAAAAAAAGTCACTAGTAGAAAAGGATACAAAAATGATTTTTGAAAAAAAATTTTTTTTTTTATAATTCAACTCAATTTTTTTCACAACGATATTTTTACTAAATTATAAGTGATCGAAGATCGATCGATCTCCAATACAATTTTAACCTCGAACGGGTATCGATATCGTGCGTCATATACGAGCCGTGATAGGCAATTTTAATGAAAATATCCAGGACTTCGATCCGATCGAGTCCAATCAGATCACCACGTGATTTCTGACCTTTACGATATAACCTATAAAATCATAATTCACGATCATCCTCCCGGCTAACTGCCTTTTTCTCATGGCGTGTCTTTCTTCCGTTTCGCTTCGCCATGGCTGACCAAGCTCTTGTCGGCTCGTTTTTATGGGTTATTGATGGCTGAGGCGTCTACGTAATCTTTTGCCACCCATCCACCTACGATATATCCAATCCAGCCAGTCAGCCGACTTATGGAGTAGACAGCTAGAGCTGGCCAGTCAGCCAGCCAGCCCTCTTCGAGCGCATAATAACATAATTACGCGCGTGTTGACAAATTGAATCGATTCCAATTTATTCTTTTCATCGGTTTCACCCCCTGGCGACCGCCGCTCCGGACCTCCTCGGTTATAAATATTTCATCGGGGGTTCCCCCGTGGCCATGGAAAATCGCCAGAACCCGGATGATCCTCCCAACCGCCTATGCCCACCGGTCCTCTCTCGCTCCTCTAGCCAGCATATATACGTAGTGGTGTATGTATATATATATATATATTTGTATTTACAAATGACTAGCGTCACGTTCGCTTTTACGAATTTTCACCGCGAAACCAGATAGAACGTCCGATAATCTTTCATCAATCAATATCAAAGAGCCGTGTCAAGGCTGGGATGAAGGATGCGGTTTACCGGAAACGTACAGTGACGTCACGCTAACTCCAAAGAATCGAATGAGTCATTCGAGGTATCGACTGAATTTTAAAATCGACACGATGACGTCGACGCTGGATTTGAGAATTATTAAAAAAATAATAAGGCTGGTTCTCATTAAAGTATTAAATTCGAAGGACAAAGCGTATAATGGAAAATGGAAGAGGGCATGAGGATCTGTAATATATTCCAGGACTGTCCTGAAGGAAGGGAAGGTGTTAAATTCACTGGATATACACGGTCCCGTGGTCCATTCTAGCAGACGACAAATCCGATCGTGTTTTCATCGACGCCAAATTGGCAATATCCTCGCTGGTGACGATTCTTGAATTATGCATTAACTCCGGGGACAGTCGCTTCAAAGTTTATCCATCCCGTGCCTTTCGCGTTGGCTATCCTGAGTGTTCACCAGATTCTAGGGATTTTATCGACTTCCACGATTAAAGTCCTTGTATAGGTAAGAAAAATTCCCTAGGGTCGATCGATGAAAGATAACAAAAAATTTTTTGAAATTTTTTGTTAGTATATTGCTTTTTTGATATTTTTTAATTTTTGGAATTTAATAAAAAAAATTTTTAATCTCTCGCAACTTTGATTCTTTTGCTTCGATTCTTCATGAGTCCCTGCGTTATCTGGGTACCGTGAACGATTCCCCAGTACTGGCACCCTAATAAAAATTTACTGTTTCCGCACCTGATCGTAAAAACGCATGAGGATATTCATTCGCGGAATGTAGATCGTCGCGTCGAATCGACGAATCGACCGGAAACAGGAATTATATCTTGGGAAAGAGGCCCTTAACCCGGAGGTCCTCTTTATTTCACATGGTCTACGTTATGTGGGCGGGCACAATGGAAAGTAAAGCTAAAATGACGTCTTCGCAGTCTCTATCGTTGGATCAAGGGTGCTCACCCTTGCAATAATAAAATGATAACAGCCCTCCTTCCTGGCAGCCGCCGTTCCCCTGCTACCACTACACTTACTGTCTTATGATAACCTCCCCTACCCGTATATAAATGTTGGTATTATTGTAACGAGGCATTCATATACCAATTTCATAGCTCGCATGGATGGGTCTTGTTATGCAATTATGGGAATTATTAAATTCCCTATGATTTCGAATAAATATATTTTTTTCTCCGTTATTGATAAATCATGTTAAATAAGTATTGAAGAAATTTTGCAAAAAATTAAAATACTCTGAGTTGCATTTATTTATCACGAGGAAGCCTTGAATTTTCTGTATTGCTATGGTTGGTTTTCCCGAGCCATGGGCCATGACAATTTTTTTTATATTATTATTGCGATTTGCTTTTACTCTTCCTGTCCTTCCTGCGGGACTTCTTGGATTTCTTGTTGCAGATCATATTCACGTTGTCGAGATCACATTGAATATTTTTCTCTGGGCAGGGATATTTCGGCTTTGCAGGACATGGCGTAGAAGGTGGCAGTGGTTCCCTTTCCGTTAGAGATATCGAACACGGGCATGGTCCTGGCGGGAGTTTCGGTGGAGGTGGACACGGACAGAGCATGACGGGTGCGCAAGGTGGTTTTGGCATTGGCGGAGGTGGCGGACAAACCGGTTTTTGGTTAACGTGCTCGGTGCAAACGTCCATTTTGTTGATATCGGTCAAGGGTGGACAGGGGGTGGGCGGTGCAAATTTTGGAGGTGGACAGATCGGCGGCTCGTACGTTATTTTCTCTACTTGCGCTTGAGGTGGCTGTACGCACTTTCCAACCGGCAAACAACCGGGACACTTTTTTAGTGCTTCGAGGCATCTGTCTTTCTTTTTACTTTTTTTCTTCGGGCACACCTCCTTTTCCGGGTAACATCCTCCCTGTGACTGTGCGTTACTACAGGTTTCCGTAGGACACGATTTCTTTTTTTTTTCGGCACAAATCTCGTCAGTTGTCTTACAGTCTCCGGACGACGAAAATAAAGAGAAACAGGCTGTTTTGAAGTGTCTCGTGTGTTTTTTCATTGCTGATTGCTCTCCGGGTTTGCCAATTTGGATTTCCTTCAGGGAATTGTTTAGCGAATCGGTAGGACGTTGGTAGGTCGACATTTTGCGCTTGTTGGTCTTGTCATTCTTCCGGGACTTGGTTGCCTTTTTGCCAGACGGTGGACACGACTTAACGTGCTTCGGGCATTCCGATGGCTGTTGTGCTGCTGGAGGTGGAGGACACGGCGGTGGACAAGGACACGGAGGTGGTGGAGGTGGGCATGGGCATGGACAGCATGGAGGTGTTGGCGGACAGGGTTTGGGTTTCGGGCACGGTGGACAAGGCGGACACGGCGGGCATACGGGAGGTGGTGGTGGTGGAGGACACGGAAGAGGCGTGGGACATTCCTTCTGAGGTGGACAAGGTGGGCATGGTGGCGGAGGTGGACAGCATGGAGGTGGGCATGGTGGTGGGCACGGGCATGGTTCGCAGGGTGGCGGCGGCGGACACGGCGGGCATGGCGGCGGCATAGGTGGACATTTCGGACACTTCGGCAGAGGTGGTGGGCATGGAGGTGGGCAAGGAGGTGGACACTTGGGTCGCTTTGGTAGTTTGGGCAGTGGTGGTGGCTTCGGTGGCGGTGGAGGTGCTATGCATTTTGGCAATCTTGGCAATTTAGGCGGAGGTGGACATTTCATGTAGCATATTTTAGGTGGAGGTGGCGCGACTGGCTTAGGAGGACATGGACAGGGACAAGGAGGAGGACAGGGTGGAGGTGGTCCGCATGGACATTTTGGATTCGGCGGTCTTGGTCGGCAGCATGGTGGAGGTGGCGGTACGCACTTTGGAGGTGGCGGGCATGGCTTAGGACCCGGTCTACAAGGACTCTGCTTTTTCTCTTCGTGACACTGTACCTTCTTTCTCTTCTTCGCGACTTCGGGACACGGCGCCGGGGCCACGGTCGGTGGTGGTTTTGATGAACCTGGAGGACATTTTCCGGAAGATGATCCTTTCCCTCTACCTCCCCATCGACTTGCGTACCCACGTTGTACCGAAAAGAGCCACCCTCTTTTGTTCCTCGTCGCCAGAAGTCCCCAAGGCTTTTCACCACCGCAGCAAAGACCATCCACCTTCCAAATTCGAAATTCTGGTCTCTCACCGGAAGCTGTCCCGTACGATCCTAAGATCTGTCCGCATGTTCTAGGTCCGACCGCCTCAGGCGCTGCCTGCGGTTTACAATACAATTTCAATACAGATCCCTCCACGTCCCCTCCAGTCCACGTACCCTCTGTCTCTGACTGGCATGTTCTCGGGTTGCATGGTTTCTTCGGCGGGCACTTCACGCAGAAGGGCTTCTTCTCTGGTCTGGGTTTGCACGGGTAACCAGGTGGCGGTAGTGGAGTGCATGGACCATCGGGCGGATGGCAGGGTCCCCTTTTTGGCCTCTCGGGTCGACCTTCTCCGCAGTCTGGTTCACCAAGTCTCAGACCCTTGCTGCTCTGCACTGCCTGCGGTACACAATACAGATATATACCCAGATCACCGTCTACACCCATCCAGTGCCCTGGTATATATCCACCTCCCTCAGGGAACACGAAGAAAAGAGTCGACCGAACTTCCCATCAACCAAATAAAATCACAATGTCGCTACTACCCGTTCCTGATTCTCTCCCGTTGATCCTGTCTTATTATCCGCGCTCTCTTTTCTAGTTTCCATCTTAGTCCCTACCTGCTCCTCGACCTTTCGCGTACGAAAAACTCGTCGCTTAAATTCTGCTACCTTATCGATAAGCGTCTGCAGCCTCTCCCAGGTGTCCTTCTCCGTGATGTCCTTATCCAGGATGGTACCTGTCCAGGGATTGGTCCTTACGAACAGCACGGATTTCTCTCTCCCACTCTCCAGTCCTCTCTTGTCGCTCAGGCTGATCGGGATCATGTTGTCGTAGTCCTCCTCCATCTTTCGGTCTTGCGATCTGCCTGACCGATTTCCACGCGACAGGCCGTGATCGTCGGTACCGATCTCGTCCTCGTACTCCTCGCCCAGTGGGAAATAGTCATCGTTACGCACTCTATCACCAGGCTCCTGCATCAGGACCGTTCTTGGAGTCTTTTCGGAATATTGGGAATCGGCCACGACCAGCTTTTCATTCTGTTTAAGAAGATTACCGTCATTAGGTGCGATCCTTTGGAAAGGGTCTTTTGGAAAATTTTAAATTAGTAGAAAAAAATTGTTGTAACTTAGCATTGAATGGCGATCGAGGTTATGTTGTTGATTTTTTGAAATCCGGTGAAATCCAAAAATTTTGTCAAAATTATGACATTTTTTTGTATGATTTTCCAAATTTTGAATTCTATATATACTGTGATTTTTATATAAACATTTATTGACTGACATATTATCGTATACAGTATCTATGACGAGTTGAGAACTTTTCACAATAAATTTTACAAAGTTGGAACATTGTTCATGTAAAATTAATATTCGCTTATTTTGTCTAGATATTTTACACCTCGTTTTCCAAAATACCAAAAATGTCGAGACTACGATTTTCTGCTATACGCGAAACTGTCCAGGTATCCCATTTTGATGATTTACTATGCAAATTCAATTTAGCATGATGCCCATCGTAAAGAATATTGCGATTTTGAATTATCGAATCGTTGTCCACAGCGTGTCTTGGCGTTTGGTTTAATTCGTTTTGAAAATGCAATTCCGAAAAAAAACTGATGCACCCTGAACAATCTTTTTTGTCCTTTTTACTCTTTTCTGGGCACGGAGGCGCCTTGATGACTGGCGGACATTTTTTCTTTTTGCACGGTTCGATCTTTTTAATATCGGGACAGTCTTCTCTTGATTTTTTCTTCTCTTTCTTCTCCTTCTTGCAAGGATCTTTAGTCTTTCTTTCCTTCTCGCAAGGATCTTTCTTTCTTGATTTTTTGCAAGGGTCTTCCTTTTTCTTACATGGATCCTCCTTCTTCTTCTTTATTTTCTTTTCTTTCTTGCACGAATCCTTCTCGTTGCCTTTCTCCCCGCTTCTTTTATTCTTACAATAATCTTCAATCATTTTATTGCACTTTGATCTCGTGTCCTCCTCCTTCCCTGCCAGATATAGATCATTCGATTCCATTGGATCATTCCTAAATTCTCGATCTTCGTACAAATCATCAATGTGGTACGAATTCATTGTAGATATCGATGGATGCTTCGATGAAAATGGGTTATCGTTATTTTTTATTTTTTTATCAATTTTGAAAATTTCTTCGGTCGATACAGATTCGAATTTATCATCTGTCAGTATATCTAACTCGGATTCTTCTCTTTCAACTTTCAAAATTATTGGAAAACTTTTATCGTAACTCGTTTCCAGCTTCGGGAATTCTTCCAAAGACTTCGAGTCTTCCTTATCAAAGTGCACATTTTCAAAATTCATCTGAACTCCACAGTCCATCTTTTCTACTGGAATATTATCATGACTGACATGTACCGACCTAATTTTATTATCAATTTCAATATCCCCTTTAGATTCACATAATTTTTTGGAAATCTTTCCAACACTTTTTTTCTTTATCACCTTATCTCTTTGTCTTTTAAATTTTTTCGTTTCGTTAAAATTATACTGATCTGGAGGTTGCGTTATCATTGTGACTCCACATCGCACGATATTTTCACCTCCTTCAAAATTGTGCAAAAAAACTGGTTTTCTGTTATCAAAGATAGCTGGCAACATCCAGTCTCCCTTATTAATAGTTTTATCATTTATACCCTTAGGGATATACGGTTTTGATTTTCGTTCACGCGGGGAAACCTTTTTGGACTGAGCTTGTACGACCATTGAACAATTTTCGATTTTCTCTTCAACTTGCTTCTTCAGTTTCCTCTTGACGCACTTCCGCTTCCTCTTCTTTTTCGTGGATGAGAAATCTCTATTTACATCTTTTGATTCGGGTAGCATCTTCAGTAGTTCTTGTTTGGCATTTTGATAAGAATTTCTCGAAGGACCCATTTCTCCAAGGACTCTGGGCGAGGCACGTATACTGCTCCAGTTATGAGCCTCCTGAGGACACACGGATACGCAAGGTCATTCGAAAAATTTTTATAATTTTGGCTCGTTTCGTTCAAAATTTTTTAAATTATATTATCTGCGTAATCTGTCCTCCAGGGACGTTATGACGCGTTCCACTTTTTTCGACAGATCACGTATCCCGTCTGTGGTCCATTTTGAGAGCCATTCAAAAGCATGATTATCCTTCGAACCACCCAGGCTGCTCCTTGATCCTTTATCATTCCCGAAGTTCGAAGATCCTTCAAAGACAACCAGAGTAACACTGTCAGCAATGATTTTTACTTTTTTCCAAAAATTCTCAAATAATCCAAAAATTGGTTGAAAGCTACAAGGTTCATGACCCTTGATAATATTTCCAAGATTACTCTGTCTGGTTGAACTGGACCCAACAGCAAGATCAGTTTCTGAAAAATGCCGAGCAAGATCTTCCAAAAATCTCGAGCAGCTTCTCAACATGGTGGATAAGGATTTACAAAGATTTTGTCTCAATAAATTATTATAGCGTTGCCCAATATTTTCCAGGATATCAAAAACTGATAATATCCTTAGATCACTCTGATCTTTTCGAAGACACATCAGGCTGCTCTTATTTGACTTTATTTGAATTTTTGGCAAAATTCGATCTTCTTCCTTTTTTAACGACACTCCGTGATCCTTTTTATTTACGTCCCTTGATCCTTGACGAAGTAAAAAATCTACAGGATATATGGATCTTGTCGAAAAATCATTCTCAACATCCTTTCTCCCTCTTGCCGTTTCTGGTTGCTCATAAAATTTTAATATCTCTGACAAAGCAGTCCTGGGTATCCTGGCATTTTGAAGAAGTCTAAATAAGTAAGGATCTTCATCAGGACTTTGACATCTTTGAAGATACTGATTCAATTCATGTAATCTAGGATCCTTTAATATTCTTGATAAATTTCCAGGTACCCACAGAGGACTATCGTTCCTCTCAGGATCCTCAGGATTATTTATAGTTGAAACAAAATTTCTACCAGACGCTGGTAGAGTGGCAATAAGGTCCTGGATACAAGGACTCGCTAGGACCTCGGTATCTTGTCCTGAATGACATCCTGAATCCTCATGAACAAGGGTGTGACTTAGGCAGAACGTTGACCTCCCCTATGGACAGGGTTCATTCTCTTATTACCACTCCACCAGGATCCTGAAGGATCCTCAAACCCCAGGATACTTCCGAGATAAATTGCGCAAGGATGAACCATGCGGATTATGGAATTGAACCAAGTCACACAAAAAAAATAGCCATAAAATAAAAAATTCGAAAAATGAAATTTTAATACCTCTTTCCAATTTCCCATAGAAGAATTCGTGGCGTTCAGTGAATTTTTCAAATTTTTATATTTCGCCAGACCCTCCACTAGTCCACTGGATCCAATCTACGTGAAAATGATTTTTGAAAAATTTTTTCTTACGGCCGATCAAATTAATTTTACCGTTGGCAATGATGGGGAATTTGTGAATTGTCGAATACTCGAATTCCCAGTGATCCCTTCACTCGTTATCTCAGCAGCCATTTCTGAACTTAGTGGGTCGAGTTTCGGTATCGCCTGTAAGAACAGTTTAACGATATTTCCATTGTCCCTAAACTTTCCTAATTGGCACTCTGGGTATTAGGGGCTATTCCCAAAAACAAGAGGGACAATTAGTACAAGAATCGTACCCTATCTGTTTCCAGTTCACAAGTCGTAAAGTAGGACATCAGACTTTCTTGGTTCATGGTTACGACCGAAGGGAGAGATTCGCTCTTCCGATTGTTAACTGGAACCACTGCCAATCCTGAAGGCAATAACTTTTGCGTGGAAAGCGAGGAAGGACTTTGGTTGTTCTTTGTAGTGAGTAATAAAAAAAAAAAAAAAAAAAGTGTACATTTCTGATTAGATACGGAGGAAAAGTAGCAGGAGAAATTATGAAGGATAAAAATTAAAGAATGTCATACCTGTGATTGTAAAATTTGATCCTTTGACTTTATCGAGGATATTTTTGACGGTGTTCCTGGTAAACTGGTCCTGGCGACATCGTAAACGCTTAGCTGATTCAATCTTGTAGTTTCTTTCAGAAGCTGCGAAATATTTTGTCCGATTCCTCCGGCAGCTTTTACGACCGTCGTCTAGAAGGGATTTAAAGATTTTCTTTTTTATAGATATTTAGAAGAAAACACATTTAAAAAGATATTCAAGGAGTTACGATGGATAATACTGTTACTAATTTTTCTTCGTTAAAATATATATTTTTTTTTTGGGAAATTTGTTTAACTTCACCTTGAGAGTATTTTCGCCGACATGATATTTTCGCTGTCCAAGAGATTTAACGACGGATTTTGCGGCTCGGGAAAACATCTTAGTGTTGTTGGTGTGTTACTTGAATTTTTTGAGACGCCTTCATGAGGCGTTCGGCTTTTCCAAACTGAATCGAATAAACAGTGCTCGTAGCCAGGCGACAGACCGAAACATTTTCATGTGCGTATTGTTGAGTGGAATAATCATTTTAACGAGGTTTGTTTCGGTCCGAGAGGCCACTGAATTTTTGAATTTCAAGTTTCTTGACAGTGGTGCCATCTGCGGTAAGCATACCAGAAGGACTATGGCTCAAATTACAGGTACGTATATTTCCAACATAGACTACACCGCTATGTAATCTACTTCTCAGTTGTCGATAAGGAAGAAACCGAAGTGAAGACATCGACTGAAAGTAGATTAAACCTTTTACCAGATATGCCGTGGTTTATTAGGGCCTCGGTCGGTAAAACAAAAAGTTTTACAAGAGACTTTATCTTATCATTTCCTTAACAGTATCGCCATCTACGGAAATATTAATCTTAAAGATTCACAATCACAAGCCACCTATTAGTCGTAAGCTACGTTTTTCTAGTTCTAATTAGCCTTTAGAAAAATCTCATATAGAATTAAACATACTGAAAATCTGACAATGAGAATAAACCAGTATGCCGTTCAAAGTTAGTCTTTTGATGATCGGTTGGACGAAGGAAAGCGTTGAAGATAATAGAGAAAAGGATCTTCAAAGTTGGAAAAAGAATGAAGAAGGAGAGAAAGAATTTTGTGAAATGGGCCCCACCCCGCCCATTTTCTAGAGATCCTATCTTTCCACGAAGGAGACCCCTCTGAGGTCCGTCAGGCCGGTCCGGAGAGACCATATTGCGACCACAACCTGGGCCTGACCCACTGAGCAAGCTCAGCAGATGAAACAGATGGGCAACCCCCATCACCATAGTTCACTCTAACAGAATGAACTAGCCTCTTATGACTACTCGAAGAAACATGCTCAACCCAACCAAAAAAATAATAAAAGCAAGACCAGCACAGTGAAAAGTGAACGAGAACAGAACAGAACAAAGGCAGAAATCAGGAATAGCGCATACTAAATCTATTCCAGCAACATTTAAATTCGCGCAATGATTTCGTCCTCTGTAAATACAGACAAAACAGACGATGACGTTTCATCGAGCCTCGTATTACAATGACAGAAAAAATGTCGAAACAATTAACTCGATGACTTATTCCCGGTAGTTGCATTTTACCGGTGCAGCAATGGCTTTCTTAGACTTTCTGTGGCAAGACCCATTTGCCTTATGCTCCCATCGGACCTAACCATTAGAATATTCGTAAAACAAAGTTTCTTGCGCGATGAGGAAACAGCAGTATACATAATAAGAAAATTTACGCTGCCGTAACTTTATCGTAAGTATACAACGAGCATCGTAACCTATAATACAACAGACTTTACTTCGAAAAAATCCATTTAACCTACATACATCCCGATTGCGTCTAAATCTATAAGTAAATTCTTATTTATCCTCTTCGAGGCCAACGCATCTACGATCCATATTAACCAAGCAGCTTCGACTGACACCGACAGTAAAAACTTCTAGAAGCTTCCACTTTCGCACAGAATCTCACGAACGTACCGGAACCAGAAACCGCAAGCAACAGTTCACATCGCTCGTGACTGAGAATCCGAATGGCCTTCGGATTGGGCAGGTTAGAGAAACGTTCGTTCTTAGGCCCTATCTTATATATATAGAAAGTTATACGGAGTTATATCGCATACGATGTACACACTAATGGCGGATAAAACTAAAATCTTATACTATTGCTCGTCAGCTGGTTTCCAATTGGGATCGAAATGCTTCACCAGTCCTTTCCAGCATTTGTAATAGTCCTCGTCCAATTTATGGCAAATCTTCTCAGCCCAATTGGTCACGGCCAGGCTCAACGAGGACTCGAACATGAAAGCCTGAGTCCCATCGGCGATACGTTCTGGCGCGAGTTTTGAATTCGATGCCGCTTCGAAGCAACGTGCGTCCGGTCCATGAGGTGTCATCATCGAGTGCAACGACGCGCCGCCCGCTTGGAAACCCTCCTCCTTGGCCTCGTAGCGACCCTTAATAAGACCCATGAACTCGCTCATGCAGTTACCTGCAAGTGGAAAGGAAACTCGTTCATTATTGAACAACAATGACAGTTCAGATCGATAATTAGATTCGGTGCTCGGCTCGTCGTTCCTTGACCTTTCGGCGGTATCGTTATCGACGGTTATCAAAATAATAAAATACGAGTCAACCATTATCCGTTTCATTTTTTATTCTACAACTGATAACCTGATGTGGGCACTGCCTTCTTTTTTTAACATGTACGTATACCAATACGATACGTGGGACTATGAAGTTTATGGTAAAGTTTACGAAAATTCAATGGAGTCGTCAGTCAAATTTGTGTCTTCCGAACGGTTTTCGCTCGAATTTCAGCGTATTGCCGACGTTTCGCGAACTTTCCAGTCTGCATAGTCAGACGCATTTTAACAATACGAATTGGGGATGCAGTGGAAAACTCGGAGTTTTCTCTCGATTAAGTAAAGGCCAATTTCCCGAGACGGTCTTCCGGAACGACGACATCGGGTTACCGGTCGAACGAGTCGCTTAAGCGGTTTAGAAAGAAAATAGAAATATCAAAGAGGAAAGAGAGACGGAGTAATAAGAGAATTCAAGGAATTTTATGGAAATTCGCCTTAACCTCTTATTCTGTAATGGATTCAATGAATTGTAGTATTATATTTATACGTTATTATTATTATGGGCATCTTAAATTCTCTAAGGCGAATCCTCAAGAGAAGCTGGAAACCTTCGTTTTTGCTTTTTTAATAAAATTTTTTTCATCAAAATTTACTCACGGTGGTAGTAAGGAGGCCGGAACGTGTGTTCTTGGACTGACCATCTCGGTGGGAATATCACGAAATCCGCTATAGCCGTTCCTGGCTTCAACGATGGACACGTTAGGACTGTGAAGATTGAGGGATCCTAAAAACGATGAATACGGACGTGTTCGTGAAAATGAAATTTTTTTTTCATATCACGTAAATTCATCAAAATTTCGATACTCACACAGTGATCGAAGGATACCGAATTTATCACCATGAAACGATCCAAGTCGTATTTATATGGTACGTAATTCCCGTGCCAGGCTACTACGTCAAAAGGACTGTGCTCCTGGCGGCAGGAGAATAATCTGCCCTGATACTTGGAAACGATTTTGAATTGAATTTCACGATCCTCGTACCAGGCGACTGGGGTCAGAAAGTCACGTGGGTTCGCAAGACCGTTTGCTCCTTTGTGTATAAATTAGAAAAGAAAAAATGACAGATGAACTTTTAGTGAACTTCAATGGCAATCGTTATTTTGGTATTTTTTATTATTACCAATTGGTCCCAAATTTGGTAACTGGAAGTGATTGTCAAAAACTTCTAATATGTATCCTCTGGATGGACCAAAGACGTTAATGGAGAATCTCATGCCTTGCTGTATTACAAATATCTCATTTGGTTCAACGCGGAGTTTTCCAAATTCCGTGGTTATCTGTAACGCTCCCAGTTGCGGTACTGATAACAAATTTTTTAAAATTAATTATGCCCAGTGAAAGTTACACTTTTTCGTCATTTTATTTACCGATAAGAAAATCTCCGTCGGAATTTTGAAAGGCCTTGTCATGCATGGACGCATTGCATAGATAAACATGTATAGCAATTCCGGAACGGACGCGCGGATCACCCGCGCCGCAAATCGCATGTAAACCGTCAATAAAATCGACTTCCGGATCTTGACGCGTTGGAACGTCAAACGGCTTCCATCGCATCTGTAAAATCGAAGATGAAGCTATGTAAAATTTTTTTTTGAAATTTAAAAATTTTTGAAAAAATTTTTTTTATCATTTACCTGATTTGGATTCGGCGGAATTTCATCCCAGTTGCAAGTGAGACTTCCGCGAGCATCCTCGAGCAAAGCGAACGGTTCATGAGTAACGGACGGCCTTATGCGATAAAGCCAGGATCTTTTATTTTCCAAACGCGGCGCTAGTTTAATAAAAAATTTTGTAACAAAAAATTAATTTCTTAAAAATTTTTCGAATTTTTACTCACCAGTGAAAGCAGTGCCGGACAATTGTTCGGCGTACAAACCGTATGGACATTTTTGAGGACTATTCTGACCAACCGGAAGCGACCCAGGACAACGTTCATCCTCGCTCGCGAATTCACAACCGAATCCTGACAAGTACTGGTACAATGAAATTAAAAAATAATTAATAAAATTTTCCCCATTTTCAAAAGTCATTAACCATTTTCATTTTTACGTGCAAATATTCTATGTTCGCACTACCTTAAGATCGTCCTTCATCGCGCAAACTTTTCTTTCACTCGAATAACAAGACTGTTTCGAATCGGCCTGACTTTATAAGCTGCCGGACGGCCTCAGAGTCGCGTCAACAAGATAGAAGTTATGCAAAACGTATTTACGTCTTTGACTATCAACCAATCGCGAGCCCAGCATCCGAAGGCACGACCACGGGAACAGGCTCGACCACGGTGCAGGTTCCTGATATCGGACGGCTATTTGAAAATATTTATTACCGTACTGAACGGCGGGCCCCTGATCACGTGCTAGTAGGCTTGGTAACCAGTAAAAAAAAAATGATAGAAAAAAAATGATAATGCATTGCGGAAAGTATTAAGAGGAAAATATGAAGGAATAACCAAACGCAAAAAAAAATATAAAAAAATTAATAAATTTCCATTTCAAGTAAAATCTGATTACCGGCATTATTAAGTAATTAATTTATCATCAGAGTCATTAAACGATCACGCTGCAACGATCAAGCAACTATTTACTTAATAATACAATCGTTCGACGATTTTTACTCTGGCCGCAGGTCATGAAACTTTTTTTATTTATCACCCGTTATAATTATAGCAGACTATATTTTCTACCCTAATGACTTTTAATACTGATTTATAATTATAATCGATATTTAAAAAATTTTTTGTTTCAAAATATTTTTTATTCCCTTTTCGTAGTCACGTGCGGGGGAGACATTTTTTTAAATTTTTAGTTCACGAAATTTTTTTTCGAAATGCAATAGTGCATGTGCAATACTGTCATCACGGTTGACTGTCAGAGTCCGAACGTTGATGCACATGCACTGTTTTTCGTAATAAATTGGTCGTCTGATTTATATTACACGTATATGTAGAATGTAGGTAAACCTAGATTTTACAGGATGCATCCTGGTGTCAGTTGGAAAACCAAGAGATTTGCAATTTCCTCTCGACATTTTATTATTTGATCTGCTGCTTTCTTGGACGTATTCGTCATTTAGAAACCACAAGTCGGCAAAGATTTTACGACGTGCATTTTCTCCATGCGTTGTCTTATTATCCAGGACTCACGTGTACGATTGCCAAAGGATCTGGAGCACCCTGCGATCTCTCTTGGATTAAAGATTTCTTCCCGTGGAGAAGCTCGAAGGAAAATAGAAATAAAATTAAGAGACGTTTAAGTTTCTTCTCAATTTTATTTCGTGCTCATTATTTTTTTTATCAACAGTCGCTGTCACGTAGGATTATCGATTAAAGAAATATTCACTTCTTCTTTTTGCAATATAAAATTATACGAAGATAAAATATTTAAGTACTTTTTTTTTTTATTAACACTAAACCTACCGAATATTTTTATACACATATTTCTTGGCTCTAACAGGTTCAAATGACCCGTCGATAGTACTTTTAGGGTTAAACATTTTTTTAAATTAATTTTTGTAACAAACCGAACGACCAACGGTCGTCCTGAAATTTTATAAGAGAATATCAGCAAAGAGGTTGAATAAGAAAATTTCTTCTTTGGAGCTACGGTAAGATCCTGTCTCGTCCTTAAGACTGGTTTTCAAAGATGCTGCAGAGACATTCTCAATGACTTAGAGCTCCGTGTACCAAGACCAGAGAATAAATAATGATTTCCACTACCAGGTCAAAAGTCAACAGGATTATTGATCATCGACCTTAGATTCGCGACTAAAAATTCCTCAAAGATTGCAGAAATTTCGAGGAGCACAAAGAACCACGTTAAAATCGCGAAATGATACTGGTCCATGGATTATGCAAGAATGGCAAACAGGTTTTGTGTCAGTAATAAGAAATACCAAGAGAATTACGGTATAAAAAAAAAGACGAAGAATTTTTTTTTTTTTCAAAAAAAAAAATCAACAATAAAAAAAACAGAAATTGACCGGGTCAAAAAAAAATGCCTCTTCCACCAGTCAACCAGTTATTCTAATCGGCTCGTAATTGCTTGCATTAAGTCTTCCGTCCAACGCGGCTGCTTCGTTCCGAAAGAACCGAGAGGCGACGGTGGCGTTCACAACGGTCCAAGTCGGCGACGAGCGGTAAGTCCGAGCAGAGGACTTTACAGTTAAGCGAAATTGCGGAGAGAGCTACATGACGCGGAAGAGAGTGGGATCATTGTGAATCCCCGAGAGTCCCCGGAGGATCTTGAGGGATTCAGAAGAAGGAGGGGAAGTAGGGAAGTAGAGAAGGGGAAGAAGGGGGGGAACCATCATAGAGAGCAGCAATAGTAGCCATCTATTTTGGGCAGGTTAAACGTCATTAAACCTGGTGAAATATTAAGCCAAGGAAATCCTATCCGAAATTCTAGGACAAGCGTACTTGTCGAAAGTGGCCAGATGAAAACAGTGTCATCTCTGATGTATCGCGGTACGATGAAAATGTATTACGGGTGTCGAAAAAATATATTCAAATATATTTATATAGGATTTTTTTTTTCTAAGACGAAAACTCGACGACTCGTCTCAAATACGTTTTGAGGTAGTCTGATATGTTTTCGTCTCTCGTTAACAGTTATGACTGGTAAGTGCAAAGGTCACTGGAGATCGTGCTGGAATTGCCGTCTCGGTAACTAGGGAATTTCTGGTGCAATTCGGTTAAGCATGGGTACGCTTATAATCGGGTGCGCTCATACGTGCTTAGTCTGCTTCCACTCTGGCTTTACTCTGGTTTTACATCCAGTAGAACGTAACGGCTTTAATAACTGCATTGCGTGAACCAGAGAATCGAGGAGTTGAAACACGGTTCCATTTACGTCACGTTACACCCTATATAAACATTGCATAACAAGTGCTATTGCTTCAGAAATGACGATTTTAACCAAACGTCTTTTTGAATCGTGACAAAAAAAAATTTTATCAGGATTCCTAAAAATGAAAAAAAATTTCATACCCTAGGAAATCACACTATTTCTCTTTTGCAAGAAACAATATAATTTTTTATAAGATCGGATAAATTTCTTTCATTGATTGAATTTCATTGAATTTCATTCATTTCTAACCGTATGCAGCGTTAGTTAATTTAAGATTTTCAAATGTAAATATTGATTGACAATAAAATTTTCTATATCACTTTTCTTTGTTGTCTATCAAAATGCTAAATTTGAATCGATCTTACTAATCTACTTAGGATTCGAGTAACGTGTTCGGCAAGTCCATGTATTGTGTCTAGTAAATTGAAGCAACGTTTATGAAATAACAGTTCGTAAAAGCGTGCCTGCTGTTCGGCATTGGATGATCAACGGTGGGGGTAAAAAGTGTACAGTTGGTACAGGCAAGCCATGTAGTCGGATCCCCCTACCTGCCAGTTCCCGTACCGAGCAGGTGGACGGTACCCGAGCTGGGAGTCCCGGTCTGCCGCTTTCTGCACCTAGTTGTCTGTTGCGCGAGTTCGTTGCCCGAGTCTTTCTCTGATCTGCCGAGGATCATCCTTGTGGATGAGATATAAAAAAATGTTAAGTAAATGAAAATACCCGAGTCGAACCGATAGCGGAGATCGATAACAGATCGATCGAAAAAACTGTACTCGCGTATATTCGATCCAATTGACTGGTTCGGCGTGCTCTTTTTTACGAATACATTTTTTGATGTCCCAGGTGCAATCTGGGACGGTAGGAACTGACGTGTGATTCCGGTGCCGCGGAAGTGCCTTTGTTCCTTATTTGTGAAAAGCAGTGGTATTATTTTGTGAATTAATGAGATTATAAAAGAAATTTTTTATCGATTTTACATAGAAATCAGTGAAATTTTACTGTACGTGGTTTGGTATGAGTCTTGAAGATTTATATTTTGAGGGTTCGAGTCTGGGCTAAATCGTCTGACGGATTGTTTGTGCGCGGGACTGTACAAAGTATGTTTATATTAATTTTTCTTTTTTATAACTACGTCAATTAGTGTAAGCGTTTGTTGGATTACGGTCTATTTTAATTATCATTGATCCTTGGATATAGCATGAAGATTTCTATCATTAATACGCTTCACGAAGATCTAGCGTGATCTATCATTTACATAGCTCTCGTTAGCTGGTCATAGATGAAACTGGGCTATGGCGTGCGTGTTCGTAAAGCCATCGTGGGGAATGCCGGGATCTAGGTTGGCTGCCACAGGATTCCATTAAGCGTTTCCCGAGATCTAACATCAGTACGAGTTCGTCATTCTCGGGAAACTGGTTCGATATTTTGAGTGAAAAAAAAAAAAATTTTTTTTTTTTTAATGGAGTCACGGGTCGACAGGGACAATACGGAGATTCGTGAAAAGTCACGCGACTCGATATATTCGATCTGCGAGATAACCATTGGAATTTCAAAATTTCAAAAACCCATTTCACTGATTCTCGAATTTGGTAATTTTTTGAAAAAACAACCCACCGATCTCTGTTGCTGCTGCATCGCGTGCACTGGCATTTTACGCAATTGTTGTCCATCCGCATGCCGGGCGTCGGCGTCGACAATGTCCACGGTCACGGCGTCGAATTCTATGGCGTTCCGGGAGAGGATACAAATTCGCGTCCTTCACCCACTTGGGCAAAAAGTATATCGTTTACGCGTGACGCAACAGGATACATCGCGGAGAAAGGATACAACCTGGTAATTTTGTTCCGGAGAATGTTGAGCTCGTAATATCATAACTGAATATTAAATTGTCATTCATTTTTTTTTCTTTCAAGTACCAACGTACGTGAAAATAATTTTTCATTTTCACTATCGGTCCTAAAGGCGTATCATTTTTTTTCCCGTATCCTGATAACGCACAGTGACACTGAATAAAAAAAATGTTTTTTATTTAAAAAATTTTTTTACATGTGTACAGTAAAAAAAGTATGCATGCACCACGGGATTTTCTCTATGTTCGATTTATATGAAAATGGACTTTAACGAGGCACTAAACTCACCTTCGAACGTGCGCACGCATTTACTAGCGACTTTTAACTTTCATAGCGAGTTTCTTTCCAACAATTGTATTCGTACTTGCGTTGTTTTTCCACCTTTCGAAAGGAGGATGTATTAGCGGGTTACAGCTGTTAATAACGTATACGCGAAGGATACGAGATAAAAATTTTTTAATATACAAGAACAGTTGGTACCAATTGGTATTAAGAAAAAGAAAATATTATGTTGTCAAAGTGAATAAATATTTGAAAAATTATACTTAAACGTCTCGTAGCCATCCAGAATACTCGATGGACATTCTGCGGATGTTCTATGGACATTTGATGCTATATGAACCGTAAAGTGCTCTACCTGCCTGCCTAACAGCATTACGAGTTCCAGTCGCACCGCAATTTAATTAGCTCGTTACAGTTCTCACAATAGCGGGTAACCAAAAGAAATTTAACGAACCTATATAACTTCTTATCGTCTTTTCTGTGCTAAATGCACTTTGAGCGTTCGGTCCTTTCAATTATGACGTCGATAGTGCGTTTAAAATTTTTTTTTATTTTTACCGCAAATACCCACTACGGTTTTCAATAAATCGATTTACCTTTCTCGTAACTGGATTTTATCGATCGGTAATAACGGGAACAATAGTTAAGTGGAATTAATAAAAAAAAATTTACGCGATTTCGTAAGAAAGTACTTTGTGGAATTTCTCATATTTTCTTTACCTTATCAACAGCAAAATGATTATTGTAACAGATACCAACGGGCTGTTTGATTATTAGGGGGAAGCTTGTAAAATCCAATGGATCGATAACACCCAATTTTTATCGCAAAGCATACGCCACCCGTTATTAAGTTTTTATCGTATAATGATAATATTGGAAAAAATAGGATTTACGTGCTGAGAATTTTTTAAAAATTTTTATAAAAAAAAATTTGTATCGTTACGCGATTCGATCGCTTACGCTTTGTTTGCCCGTTAATAATTGTGGGAGTATATTTGTTTACGTACTAGGAAAAATGGAATCGACAAAACAAAATCAACATGGAATTGAGAAATATTGAAATAATCAATTTTACATTATAGGGATCATTAGGTATTGGAGTTTCCGTATTTCTTTTGTCTCGGACGAAATTCCGCAATTGCAAATTTAACGTACCCTCTCCTCAATAGGCTTGCTTAGGCACGGCCACTGGAACACGAGTACTAATTGATTCCCTCCCGTAGAAAGTTCACGACGAAGAACATTGTGGATAATTGTTTAAATTCGCGAAAGCGTACAGTCGACAATGAAACCTACGAAATGACCGGTTAAGAAAAATCGACCGAAAATTTTCACGAAACTCATCAGTTTACTTGACTGTTTACCTCGAATTTTTCTTTTTTTACCAAACGACAACAGATCAACATAAAACACTGACTTACGTAATATCGCGATAAAAACACGTGGCCTAAGCTCCCATAGCAAATTAACGAAGGAGCGTCAAATCGTTTATAGTTTCCATGTAAAGACTGGAAAGTCATATTTCACATGAAAAACACGAGTTAAACCGTTGTAAAGTATACTGCGTCCAGGTAAGAAGCTTAGAACGCGTTTTTAATGCGATGGTATAAAAAAAATTAAAGAGATAATAATAAAAAGCATAGAGCCAATCACGATCAATTAAATATTGAATATTTCGTAAATTCAATACAATATTTATCCAATCAATAATGATCGACTAATAAAATTTTTTAATATTTAAAAAAAATTTATTTTCTATATAGACTGCAATAAGAAAACGGGGTCGTTCCAGTCGTAAATTGAAAATCATGGATAAATTTTATTTCCGGTTTGTCTATACTCGATAAATATATATATATATATATATATATATATATAACTGTTCCGGAACAAATTTTATTTTTTACACGTAATTCCCCATGCTTCCCAGTACCATTGTGCATTTTGTATTCGACCAATTGTTTCGGCCGGTCGCGACAATGGTGGCGGTTAGAAAATAAAAATATATCAAATGTTTTCATGTTTTTTACGTAACACCGAAAAGGCTGACGTATCGTTACGAAACTTCAATGACGTCTGACAAATTGGATCGACTCGAATTACTTAACCCGGTATAATAATTTTCTAGTGGCGATGATCGACCAAACGATTCTCAAGGCGCGCAGGTGTTGCACCGTTGCAACATGCAGATATAAACGTTAGAGATTCTACGAAATGCATTTGTCGGCTTTAATTCAAAAGTCTTGGACGTTAGCATGGCTTTTGCTGTATTGGCAAACTGGTAAGAGCCGACTGGACGTTATTAATGCACTTTGCAATTATTTCCTGGTCGTGTTGATCGGATTAACTTTTTTTACAAAAAAAAATTCTACGACTCCAAGTACGTGACTTTCCTACCAGATGGTGAACGGTTAGAGAAATTTTTTTATATTTTTTATTTTTTTTTTTACCTGCCCCGCTAATGACTTCTCACGACTGCAATGATTATAATTTGAAGTAGCTCGTATATAATACATATACCTAAAAAATTGCAAGAATTGTCAAAAATTGACAAATAATTCAAAATTACATCTAATCAAATTTTTTTTTAAGTAACAAGAAGATCAATCGAGATCGAACTGATGTCACGGGCAAGATGGCGAGGGATCGTTTAGGATCTGATTATTCAGAAAATCTGAGTGACGCAACGACCTGCAGCTGCATGACAAGTTCGGTAGATAAGGCAAGTGAAAAATTTATCGTATTGAGGATGAAAAGAAAAAAAAGAGTGAGATAAAAAAATATACGAACATTATTCAAAAAATTGATAATTTTTTTTTTTTTGGTAATTAAAAAATAATCAGTGCTCCTTGAGAAGCTGCGGCATGCTACAGGAGCCGTTCTTTCTTCATCCACCCGGTAGCAGACCACGTGACGGGATTTATATAAATCCAATGAGTGCCTTCATAGGGGAATCCCAGAAGCCTAAGGACACCCAGTCCTTTTACCTTCACAGCCCGCACGACTTGGTCTACACCAGGATAACTCATTTATTCAGCGACAGCGAAGAATCGCGTAACGCCGAACGCGTCGAAAGGAAAGATGAAACTTTAACCGGTAAGTGGCACGTCCCAGATATTACAAACTCCGTTAATGTTACTGACAGACTGGAGTGTCTGCCGGCTCTCCGGATATACTACGGACGACCTCGATTCCATCATTCGAAATTATTCGTTGTCGTTCTCGTTGCCATCGTCCTGACGAGAGTGCTTGGACTTCCTACTTCTAATCGTACTCGGATCGATTAAGATTTCATACTCCGTTGATCGCGGTTCGTAGTGCTGGCCGTTAACTGGCCAGAACGATCGAGTCGGGGAAAAAAAAGAGTATTGGTAAAGATCAATTGGATTGGTCCGAATGATTACAGTCTGTATCGACGTGGCGTGGATGTTACGATTTTATTTTTATTTTTATTGCAGGCGTGGGAAGTTGGGTTTTTTTTTTTGACTGTTCGTTTTTTTAACCCATTATTTTCAACCTATCGGTCGTTCACTTCCGGTTTATATTTTTGATTTATTTAATACTCGTGGAATCCGGTCGGACTATCGCGTTATGCTTGGACGCACTTTTTTTTTATGATCGACTTTTATTGCGAGTCAGAAATGGATCGTTGTAGATCGTAGATCATTGATGCATTGTTGGATCGATTGTAGGAAATTCCTCTGTGAATTTTGAGAATTGAGTTTTTTTTTTTGCTACCATAGTCATAAATGCACTTGATATCGATGGGTGATGAGATATTGAAATCTTCAAAATTTATCGAGTTTACTTAGATTTTATGAAATTTGAGTTTTTTTTTTTAATTTTTCATCAAGAATCGATTTTTCATTGTTATTATTGTAAAATTAGATTTTCATTGATTGGACGAAATAAATATCCTGGTATTGGTATTTATCATTGGATGACAGAAAACTATACTGATAACAGTGACAATGGTTTTTTATAAAATTAATCTTGATTAATTCACTATCGATACGATCGATTAGTCATTGGCTTACGATTCGGATCTTTATGATGAATTGACATAATAATCATATAAATAATGTATCCAATAAAAGTGATTATTGTTACTCAACCAAATTCTTTCAAATCGTCATTTTTTTTTATCAGATCCAATAAAACTTTTTAATAATCAATTAATTGATTTCTGTCTAATCATACAATCTCGATATTTCATAATTACAATAATCATCATACAAATTAAAAGGATGCTGCGCGTATCGTGATTGACGTGCGTAAAATCGATTAGACTGATCGCACGCGATTTTCTCCGGGACCCTTAAGCCCCTGTTACGACTTCATTGATATTCGATTTCGAGTGTCACACGTTTTCATATTCTTCAACGGTATCTGCTATTTTTTAATTATCTTTATGACTTCTTAGCTCCAGCCTCCTTATACGGTACCCGACCAAAAGCCCTATACTGTTAAACAGTATAAGGACTACATTGTCCGTTCGCAATGAGTAAATGTGCGTAAATAAAAACGATCAGGAATTCAAAAGCACGTGTGAATCAGGCTTAAAGCGGCTATCTTGAAATTTAAATGTTTCTACTGATCGTCGTACAGTCTGAATAGGGAAAACTGTATTTCCACGTAACGCGTATAAGCAAAGTATAAAATACACAGGTACAGTCCAGTGACAAAAATAATAAGCCTTGTGCACAATTTAAATGTATAACGTTAAAAAAAATATTATTTATGAACTGGACTGTATACCCGTGCACAGGGCTTAAGAAGTGAAACTCAAATAGAGCATTGCGCTACAGTAGGGTAATGGCATTAAGGAAGTACCTGGGTCGCGAAATGAAACGTTCTTTAATCTCGTATCACGAGTCTAATTTCTGTCTGACATTGTGCGCCGAGGAGCGTCGATTAACATTAGAAAAGAAAAAAAATTATAAAATTATACACGCAGGCTTCTCGTAGCGCTGTAGAAAAATTTCTTATCGAAATTGATATGAAAGATGACGAGTGACAATCGCAGGATATAATGACGATGATGATTCACGAATTTTCAGACTACTTTGCGCAATCATTTTACCCGGAACAGTATTTGTTATCAGTCGATTCTTACAATTTGAAGCTTAATTGTATTCGTTAATGATCTTTACGCAGGTTCGTTTGCCTTTTCCTCGTGTATATTTCATGTATTTTGTGTATACTTTAATTACCTTTACGGTCATAATTCGGGTCTAGGAATTACGTACAGTCCGTGCTAAAATGCACGTGCACCTATGGGCGTTTAAATAAGTACTACCTGAGTGGTCATGAACTATAGCAAAAAGCCGAAACGTAAGTCATTACGAGCGACGGTCGTCCTATGAAAAGATGACTGAACGTTTTTTTTTTTTTTTTTTTTTTTCTATACAATCAATATGTTATAATTATTTTATTTTACATAATCCTAATGACTTTGTTTTTATGTGAAATTCTCAACCCCCTTTGACTCTTTCAGTGAAAGTTGATGTCCACATCAACAACCGGAACTACAAGAGCATCGGAAATGCGTTTTTTTTTTTTTTTTTTTTTTTTTTTTCTATACAATCAATATGTTATAATTATTTTATTTTACATAATCCTAATGACTTTGTTTTTATGTGAAATTCTCAACCCCCTTTGACTCTTTCAGTGAAAGTTGATGTCCACATCAACAACCGGAACTACAAGAGCATCGGAAATGGGACCACGATAAGAACCGATTCGATCAAGGACACCGAGCACGCATACGAACAAATCTGTTTACATCGAGACGAAACTGATAGTGTGACGTCATCCCACAAGAATCACTCCGATAATGTGTCTGATAGCAGGTATAATCGCGGTCTGAATTCTATCAGTCGATCGTTCGGGACGATTGGATTCGCCACGAAATTGCCCCATGTCGAGGAAGCGTTAAGTCTGTCTATATCGAATTGTGTTCATCGGTGAAAAAAAAAAAAAATCCCGACGATGCATTCGATTCTGGTAGCTTAGATACTATTTATTGTATTTAAAAAATTTTTCTCATAAATTTCAAAACTTTAATCAAATTACGCAAAATTGATGTCGCGATGAAAAATTTTTGATATAATTTCTTTTTAGTATGTAAATTTTTTTTCATCGACTTTACCGATTTCAATTAATCTCATGTGTCTTAATCTACTGTTATGGATCACGTGTGGCAGACGACCCCGGTAAGTGTACTTGATAATGGGAGTTTTGAAAATTCTCTTTGATGTTGATAATAGACGCGGTACACGTTACGCGTAAACGGAAATGCAATCTGGATGGGTTAAAGTGAATCACCCTGTACAATTGTATTTTTTTTATTTAGCATACAACTTTTTTCACATACGTCACTCCCCATGCTCAATTGTCCAATAAGTATTGATCGGCTTGACGTAAACCAAAAATTGCGCAATTTTTTTAACCTAAAATCAAGGTGATACGGTATCCCGGGAAATGAGAAAGTTCGCTATCGCGACTGATTAGACAACGTTATTGGATGGCCAATTTTCTATTCCATTCATTTAAATGAAATATGTTAGATAATAAATTCAAATTTAATGGTAACAAAAAAAATATTCGGCAGTCCAACTTTTTATCGGACTCTAATTAAATTTAAAGTACTGTGTCGGACTGTACCCGTGTCAACTCACAGAATCTCCGAAAAGGCCTATAATAGGTGGTGGATGGTTTATCAAGGCCCAAAGGGCACTTTTCGATCGATACCAATTACCTTGACGCCGTATCGTGATCCAGTAAACAATCACCAATCGCGATAATACGTCCACCGTATATGCATATATCAAACGGATATCAACACATGGGGGTTATAAATATTAGAGAAGTCAAATCGGCCAATCAAATCGCCTATGTAATATAATGTCAAATCTGACAGATAAGCCCGAACGATCTGGCCAGATAGAATGATAAAGTGATATAAAAAAAAATGGTCCGAATTTTTTTTTAATTGACAGTACTCATATCGATCGTTTAATTGTTAATCAGTGTCGTCCATACATATGACGTCACTATCGCTATATTAATTTATTAATTAAAATTTTTTTGACAAATATTTCAGTAAGTCCAGCAAGTCCAGCATGACCAAATCCAGCAAGAACGATCGACGCTACAGTCGGTCCAGCAGCATCAGCGACTCGTCAAACGTGCACAGTGAAATTCACGGTTACTCGTCGCCGATCTCGACGCCGTCCTTATCGCGCAATTCGAGCAACGAGCATATCAACAAAAGTCCAAAAGTACCGGAGCTGCGGATCCCCGGTAAGAAGATCCTCGATTTTCATCGCACGTGCGATATAAGTTTTGACAGACGTCAAATCGATTAATTTATTTAAATCGTTAAGGAGCGGATGAGGGAATACAAAAATTTTTTTATCTCACAGAGAGGAAGCAATCAAACACCTCGCAGGGAGAAAGTGAAAAGGACATTAAGATACTAGTGCACACTGGACCCAGGTAAGTAGGACAAGGCTATCGATAAAAGGAACTAATCGACCACTAATTGCACAGCTTAGCAAAGACTTACGCTCTTATCGCAGATACAAGTACAGTAATAACATTTTGATATCCCTTTGATTTGTAGATGAATTTTTTTTTTTCGATCTCTTCACTTCAATCACCGATACCCATTAATTAGCATGTCTACGGGATAATGATGTTTAAAAAAATTGACGTATAATTTCGAATATCGATAACAGATTTCCCGCCAAAAAAAAATATTTAATTATCCCGATCTACTTAACGTGGGAATATATTATCGAAAGCGACAGACTTTCTTCGTAGACTCATACGTCCGTGTTGAACGAGTTTGACAATTTTTTTTAATTCTTTTCAAGTCTGGTGAAACCACCGCCGCCTCCGCCTCCGCCACCGCCAGACACCGAGGAGATAATCGTAGTCAATGCAAAGATCGTTGAAAGTAATAATAACAACAGTAACAATAATAATAATAACTTGCGAGATGACAAGAAGGACCTTTACGAAGGATCTCCCGACACCAAGAGCGAGTCCGGCAGCGTCTCTTCGGGTAAGTCAAATATTATGTAATTCGTGTAAATTTTATTTTTACTCCACGAAATTCAGAGTGAAAGCAAAAAAAAAATCATTAGTCAAAAATTAATTCCCGGTTGTCTAGGGAATCTCAAATACATAAGAATCACCCGGAGTCGGTGATTATCCATAAATCGTATAATCTTGCACAATTCTTCCAGCCAGCGTAACATCGCCACGTGGTCCCGTAACGAGTTTACGTAATTTCCAAAAATAAAAAAAAAAAATACAATATAGCTGGCCCATAACGAAATTCGGCAAATGTCATCGACACTACAGAAGGAAATAGCCGTAATTAAAAATTGGCCAAAAAAAAGGAAAAAAAAAAAAAAGAAAAAACGAGTCGTAAAAAAAATCTTTTTTGTGTATCCACCGGAACGCTATCTTCGCGAAGGAAGAACGAAAATAGTTAAAACTGACGTTAATAAGACCGAAACCTGTGTACTGTATACGCATGCTCATGTATGTACGGATATATAGCGGGTGCTCCAGTGGCAATTACAGCAGAGATAAAATCGACCCCCCCGTAACTTAACCGTGTCTGTATTAGCATTTAAAAGATTTTCAAGGATTAGCCCAGGTTTCAACCTAATTGAAGGTAATTGCAATTTAGGGTGTGCGCAGCCTTTAATTGGACCGTTAGAGATTATGGATGCGGCCATTACTAGACCATGGCGCTCAGCGGGCATATAATATACTTACCTAGATTTCACTTGCACACCATCTTCCATCTCCACTTATAATAATGACTGACCGACTCCCTTCTATGTCGCGGAACAGCGGCCAACAAGTCCGACGTATCCTGCGAGCAGCCGGAAGTCGCTCCTGCCAGTCCACCTGCGGAGCCAGAGGAAACGAAGCCGAGCCAGGTGTCCCACCTGGTGAACAGACACATGGTGCTGCCGTTTATACCGCCACAATTCGCGACCGCGGCCGATTCGAACACCCTGCTGAAGCCGTCGGAATACTTGAAGAGTATATGCAAGTCAACGGGGAAGAACAGTTTGTCCAAAGCAAGGTCAGTGCGTGACGATTGTGAAGGGAAGTGTGTGCTGATGAGAAAAAAATTTTTTTTTTAACTTCAAAGTGACGGGAAAAAATTTTGAATTTTTTTTTTTTTTTTCAAGGTCTGTGGATAATTTGGATATTCAGAGTCGCGTACGCGAGGAGGAGGCGGGGGAGGGGGAGAGCAAGGAGGAGGGGAGTACAGATACTCCACCTGGACCACCACCGCCTCCTTTACCTCCTTTACAAAAAAATAGGGAGTACCAAGGGAGTATCAGTGTCGAACCGGAAACTCCCAGGACACCTCAGCCTTTGGCTACTATCAGTATTCAGGATTTGACCAGCGTTCAGCTAAGGAGGACCAACTCTAAGATGCACGCTACTAAGACGTTCTCGGCGCCGCCACCGCGTAGCGTCTCTATGACCAATGGTGAGTTTTTTTTCGGTTTTGAGTTTTTTTTTTTTTTGGAGGAAATTTGGAATTTTTGGAAAACGTTGGTTTCAGTCTCGGAACCGTTCTTCGTTCAGAAGACGGACTTGATCGCGGAATTGAAGAAGACCAGGGATATACCGGGTATCAAAAAATTGAAAGTCGAAAGGGCGCAAGTGGAGAAAACACAGGAGCAACATCTTATGACGGAGATGAGCAAGGCTTTCAGTGCGCAAAATTTTGTCGATCAGGTAATTCGATTTTTTGTGTTAGCTGGCGTTAGCGAGCTTCCTTGATCTTTTAAATCTTTTTTATTGTCTCTTTTTTTCTTTCGCCCTTGCGGTCCATGCAGATTCCGGAGAAAGACAGTTCTGGCAACGTGATACCTATTTGGAAACGACAGATGCTCGCCAGGAAGGCCGCGGAACGTGCGAAAAAGGAACTGGAGGAGCAAATTGCTAGGGAAAACGAAGAGAGGCGACAGAAAGCTATTCCGGCCTGGAAGAGGCAGCTTCTTGCAAAAAAGGATAACGAGGAGAAAAAGTGAGTTGTGCAAATGAATGTCAGAGATCGGAATAAAAATTAAGTGTTTAACGGGACAGAACTGGCATTAATGATATACGTGACTACATCGATATAAAATCAATACATTCCACACGATTTATTGGGTTATTAATTTTATTTACAAGGTATCATTAGAGCGTGTCCTCTTTATTGAATTTACTGTATATAATAATTAGGACAGAAATTTTGATAAATGCAAAATAGTAGATAGTTTTTATATGCAATTAAATTTGCATACAAATTAACAATTTTTTGAAAAAAAAACAAAAAAATGTCATCACGTAAATTCTCTCCGAATAATTATTTGTTATTATGATTCTGTTGATTTTCCCAAAAAAAAAAATTTAGCAATTTTTTTTTGCAAATTTTGGTTCCGTCTGTCTTTATGTATAATCGATGCTACTTTTTGCACTTTCAGAAGTACTACGGCGGCGCCAAACAATCCCACGATACAGCCCGTCAAAATTGAACTGACGCCAGCGCCAAAACGTGACGCGTCGCCGGTGCCAGTTGCGAGAAACAACGATGAAAAAATGGAAAACGAAGATAAACGAAACGGCATAAAAAATGAAGATCCGGACGACACCCAAATAATACCATGGCGAGCTCAGTTGCGAAAGACGAACAGTAAACTGAACATTATCGATTAATTCATGAAATGACGTATACGTCATACAGATAAACAATGGCACGTTTATATATCGATGAGCGGGAAATTCGAATTTTCTACTCAACGCCCAAGAACGAAGGTCTCGCATAGCGTCTTACGTATGGCAATGATAAAAATTCAATATGTATATTGACGTTATCAAATTTTTACAAAAAATACACTCGACCGTGTATAATCAACTCTACCGTCTACAGGGTTCTGCATAGTAACGTAATTCCTCATAAATATTCAAAATGAAAATAAAAAAAAAATATGCTCAATGTAAAAAAATTCCTTATCGTTATATAAGGATACAAAATGGATGCACCATACTAAATATTGAAAAAAAAAAAATTGCTCATTCTTAACGAATATCAATTAACCTGTATATTCGTTTAAAGTGCAGTTGAACCGTAAGTTGCATACTAAGCATAGCATGTACATACATAAAATTATAATAAATTTGTTACACCGTGTATCAACTGTCTCTTATACTACAATGCTAGAAAGCGTTTATGGTTTTTTTTTCTTACATCCAAATAATTATATTCTTCAATGAAGACTCGAAGAGGCGTGTACACGGACGATCAATCTTCTTTTCTTTTTTTTTTTCGTTTTCCTATTATTCTCTTTAAAAGTCATCCAAGACAAAAGAGGCCTCATCTTCTTGGCACAGGGCGGCATCTTTGAACGTGAACTCTATGACGTCGAACTATGCTCCCCTCCACGACCTCGGTGCCAACGTTATTACGAAATGACGTCGTCGACGTCCAACCGATGACTATCGTCCACTTCTAGGGCTCAGTTCCACTCAGTTCGAATCCGACCACCATCCTGCCAACGTTAGAACAATTTTCACTATTTTCTAAGACACTCGTGACGAAACGCTTTTCTCGTCTACACACCGACGAAATTTTCATGTCGGACTGTACTATTCAAGCTAGTGTACGAATTTACCCGGATTCGGTGCTGAAAATAAATTTACCACGCAGCAATAACGACGAAGGAGTAAACATTTGGAAACCGTGAAAAATTTCGAAAAAGTGCACAAAAATGGCTCAAGGAATTTCGGAGAGTTAACTTAATTTTGAAAAATTTTTAAGACCCTAATTTTTTTTTTAATCAGTCGTTCGTCGCTTAGTGCAAGTCTTTATATATATATCGTGATGTTCTTCTTGTTATAATAAAAATTTACTAATATTACTTATTAGTTAACGAGAGTGATTTAGATTGAACCCCAAAAATTATTTTTCGCAGTAGAAACAACGTAAAAATTTTGTTCGATCATGGCGTCCAATCCTAGAATAACAGGTAAGATTAAAATAATTTATAGTTGAAATCTGCATATTAATGATTGTCAACAATTTTTGTGCATAAACAAATCAATTCTCTAAATCATATTTAATCGAGTTCTCAAGCTCGTCTGTGCTAATTAATTAATTTTTTATTACGTTGTTGTCCGACTAAAAAAAAATTTCAAAAATATAAATTTTGTCAGATTCACTTATTTTAATTATTAACCGTTTTAAGAGAGAAATCAATGATTAATAAATATATAGACGTGGGATAATTTATGTGGGTAGGGTGGAGAACTCCCTTTTCCCCTCATACGGCCACCCCCACTTCCCTACCTTACCAATCTTTTAATACAGGCAACCTCACATTCAGGTTGACTGCCCTAAACTCGTTTATTTTAATGGAGCCCATTATCTCCTCACGGTTACCCCAGAGCGTGGTCCATATATACATGGATACAATGTGAGAAGAGAATCTTTTTTTGCTACGGCGTAAGATACGGTATCGAATTCGAAAATATATAACGAATAAAATAATGTTGAAAAAATAAAAATCAAAATTAATTACGTGAAATTCTGTATTAATGATAAATTTTGTGCAGGAGAGGGTTGCCGATCGGCTAATAATCTTAAAATCGACAGATGTTCTGTTATCGGAACGTGTATTAATCGCGCATAAAAAATGTAAATTTTAAATTAAGATATGGAGCAGGTTAACTCTAATTTGCGTGTCCGACCTTGAGTAAACTTTCCTCTGAAAATTATTCGTGAGCCGCGGAACGATAATTAATCGTAACTGCGAAGTCGACAATTAGTCTTAATTCTACGTGAAATTCCTGGGAATCGTAAGTGACAGTCCTTACGACCGCGGGCGACAGCGACAACGGGCCGGGTGAGCGAATCGGTTAATTTCGACTTCGTTATACGAGCGAATACGAATGCGATTATTTGCGAAGTTTCCATTGGTCGATTACGTCGCGCCTGATTTTTCGAATCGCAACTTGCAGTTGCGTCGCTTGATTGCATTCAATTTCCGCTAGGAGTTGCGGATACGAATGTTGTTTTTCGGCCTTGACTGTGAGGACTCGTTACGCGATTTCCTTTAGTCTGATTCACATGTTACGCGAAACGGGAAAAAAAGGTATGCGTTAACCTTAAAAAATGAAAATTTGAAAATTAAAAAAAAATTTTTGATTTTTCGAAAATTCTTTTTTTTACCCCGTCGATCACCCAACTCCTAATATATCCGGGCAGACGGTGCTTAATGCTTCTGACGTCATTGATTTTCCACTGATCTCCTTAAGGACAATTAGTCTCTTCGTCGATAAAAGAATCTTGAGCAACCTCAGCCTCGAACCAACAGGACAAGGCTAAGGCCTGTCTATAAATACTCCAAACAAACCTAGCCAGAGTATTTACGGCGTCGCGACGCTCTGCGTCGAATTTACGAAGGAAAACGATTAGAGTCTCTTCGTAACGGTAAAAAAAATTCGAAATTAATTATTAAATCTAATTTTTTCAAAATCATCTCAATTCCAACGATCCTCTCTAATTTATGCACGTAACGGAAGTGCTGGTCGTTGCACTGCGAAAAGAAAATTGCAATTCATTAAGAAATACATTTGACCAAGGATATGTAACTAATTAGATTTTTGAGTTGCGCGTAACGAGCGTGAAATTCATTAAACGTCCCATTAATTTATTTATCCTTCTTTTTTGTTTCCAACAAATTTCGCAATTTTGCCCAATGATTCGCAAAAATTTTCAAACAGCCAGATAGTTCGCGTGGGTGACCAATTTTGGCAGCGATCCAATAACAGGTGTGCCGCAACAGGTGGAATAAAAGAAAAACAAATAAACATCAACACGTGTTATTCTCAAGCAAATAATTACATATGTGGATTCGTCTGATATAATAACCCCGTGACGATGACATATGATATACTTTTATAATACGATAAGCGTAACTTTTTTATCTGTAATTATTACCATACATTTTTTCAAAAATTTATCCATTTACAAGAAAAAAATTTATTCATCCATTTTAATACACATTGGCACATTCAAACACTATATACGAATTATACATCGTAACAAAATTTTTTCAAAAATCGCTGGACCGTTTAAAGATAATATTGGACGCTGCTGGTATACAAATAAACTAGATACTTACAATACCTGCGATTACGTAAAAAATTGTTTGCCGTCTGTTAAGCTTGACATGATTTCCCAAACAAACAACTACAGACTCTTATATCCTTACGGTACAATCGATTAGATAATCGGCAGCAAATTATCTCGAAAGTCGCAATTAATTGCGAATAGAATTTATTCAAGGACTCAGATTTTTCTACATCGTTTTTATTACCCAGTGCATATTTGCACAGTATATATGACACTTGTGTAAAATTGGTTAGCCTGGTACCAGTTGACGATAAAAATTAAATTGACACAGATTATTTTCACTGAACATCTTTTCACACCGATCAATCCGACAGTTGGCATTTTTGACATTTAATTTTTTTCCAGTTCGATTATCATGTCGCCAAGTACTCAACATCATGGTTATTCTGGGTTTCATGTTGAATTACATGCTTCGTGTTAATCTAACAATAGCCATAGTTGCCATGGTGATTCCGAGCAACCATAGTTCACATTCCAATGAGACTGTTGACAGCGGATGCGTCAACACCAAACTCTCATCGTCCATCATTCCAATTGACAACATTACGACAACAGCAGATATTAAGGCAAAAAATTTTTTTTCAATTTTGAAAAAATATTTCGACAGTATCAATTTTTTGAAAAAAAAAAAAAAAATTTCAATATACACCATATTGATCTTTTATTTATTTTTTTTTTTACCACTTAGGACGAATCCGTCGAACAGACCAGGTTCCCGTGGAACGAGTATGAGGTCAACCTGATTTTGGGTAGCTTCTTCTGGGGCTACATCTGCACTGAATTGCCTGGCGGACGACTTGCTGAGGTCGTAGGAGCAAAAAGAGTCTTTGGCTACAGCATGCTGGTCTCTAGTGCCATTACTCTTCTGACGCCCTTGTCCAGTACCTTCGGATACATGGTCGTGGCTGGTCTAAGGGTAGTTTTGGGATTTATGTTGGTGAGCCGTTGATTTATGTATCTTAACGCATAAGATTTTCTTTAGGAAATAAGTAATACGAGTTTTCAACTTGGTCCGATCAAACTTGAGGAATCTTTCAGGGCGTCACGTGGCCTGCGATTCAACCAATGACTGCACGCTGGATCCCACCGATGGAGCGAAGTAAATTCGTAGCAAATATGATGGGTGAGAAATAATCAATATGGATTTTTTTTTTATATCGATAAAATACTAAGCGCGTGTCCAATATGATTGGTTATGCAATTGTATAGACTGTACAAGAAATGCTTAGCTAATAGATGGGAGCTGCAGCTATAAGATTTATTTTGAAAAAAAAAGTAAACAAAAAATTATTTGTCTCGATCATCGATCATAATATTTTAGACCTCGAAATGTATTTGATATTTTTTTTTTATTAGCATCTTCTCTTGGAGCTGCCATCACAATGCCCATTTGCGGCTATCTCATTGCCTCTCTTGGATGGGAATCCGTATTTTACGTAACCGGTGCAATCGGTTTAATCTGGAGTATCGGATGGTTTTGGTTCGTTTACGATTCGCCAGCCCAGCATCCAAGGATATCGAACGAGGAGCGTCAATTTATTGAAAACGCGATTGGTACCACGTCGACTAACAAAGTATGTATTTGAAAAATAAAAAAATTAAAAAATTAAAAAAAATTTCTTCATACAGCATCTACCGGTACCATGGAAATCAATTTTGACGTCTGTACCAGTATGGGCAATCATCGTAACACACGGCTGTAGCGTTTTCGGTTACTTCACAGTGGTAAACCAGTTACCAACATACATGAAATACATACTGAAATTCAATATCAAAGAGGTAAGTAGAAAAAAAAAAAATCTCAAAATCATCCAATAAAATTCCAAAATTTTTTTTTTTCAGAATGGACTTCTCTCTTCTTTACCATACCTAGGTAAATATCTTTTTGCAATAGCAACCTCGAGCCTGGCAGATTATTTGCTTCGCAATAAAAAACTGTCGGTCACGGCTATTCGAAAAATTTTTACGATTTTTGGTAAGTACGTTTTGGAATTTAACATTTTGTTTTTCACGTTCCTTAAATATTTACCGATCACATTTTTTATTTAGTACCATAACACGGTACTTCCCATAACCATATCTAGCCCCCATTAACGCCACCGACAAGTACCAATTTACCAATATGAACAAATGACAATAGGGGCAAGGACGAGCTTAATCCGCCGTGAAAAAGTGCCTGTTGCCCTTAATTCAGCCCAACGTACAATTAAAGTAGCCCCAGCCGTGTATCAGTTTCGATGGCCAATACGCAGTCCGCTGTTTTCCGGACATATTGATTTGTTTGCTTGTACCGAGTGACGCAACGATCCTCTCTCCTCCCTAGATCCTCTTCTACATCTTTTAAAAGTATTCCCATTCGCCTGCCTTTCTCTTCGCCTCTCTCCTCTCTATTAGGCCGCAGGACAGCAGGCAGGAGTAATTAATCAAAAGTGTAACGATGCAAATCGATGCTTACGAGCATATTAATCATTTCAGCCGTGATGAGTCCAGGACTCCTGATGATCATCCAAGCCTATCTTGGCTGCGACAGGATCACCTCGGTAGTCATCTTTACTACTGCACTGACAATCAACGGTGGCGTCACTGCCGGTTATCTGGGCAATGGTCTCGACATAGCACCCAATTTCTCAGGTACCATCTTCGGCATGGCCAATACCCTGAGCTCTTTGGGCGGATACCTGAGTAGCTTTATGGTCGGTACACTCACGTATGAAAATCAGACTTACAGTCAGTGGAAAGTAATATTTTGGATTTTGGCCATCACCTACTGCGGCGGTGCTGTCGTTTTTGGAATTTTTGGTAGCGGGGAGCTCCAAGCTTGGAATAATCCGGAAGGTGATACTAAGAGGGACGGTAATGTAGAGAACGGTGACGATGCCGCGGCAGTGCCACTTAAGGAAAAAAAGATAATCCGATAAGAAATTTTTTTTGATCTGTTTTTTAATTTTGACGAACTATTCTGCGATTTGATACGTTTGCCAAGGGGAGAAAGCAGATATTTTCGTTTTATTTTGAATGGATCTGTATACATTTTGTTTGCAATTTATTCAACAGATCCACTTTGCATTTTGTATGCGACCGGATTATGTAAATAAATATACTATTTTTTAAGCCTTGTATGTTTATTTATAGTAAAAATTAAGTCATATTCTTTTATGAGGTAAGACGATTAAAAATTAGAGCGTTGTAGAAATTGCAATAATTTTTAATTAGAAAAAAAAAATATGGTCAAAAGACGTGTTAAAGAAAAATACCAAATTTTCATTTTGTCCACAGTAGATAATACAGCAAGTATGCTATTAGCATGGTAAACAGTTACCGACAGTCGGTATCAAACAATTTTTTTCTAACCCACAGAAAATTTGTAATCGAAATATATCCGTGAGCTATATTACGTAAGAAAAAAATATAATTTTCAAAATTAAAATCAAAACTGACAAAACTACCGACGGTAACGATAATCAAAATCACTATCGATGCTCAACGTGCATAAAAACTTCCGACTATGATCACGAGATGGCGACACTAGACACGACTCAAGCTCCACTTGGAAATGCTGGCGTCGCGGCGCCAAGACCGAAGCGCTCGACCAACGCCTAGCGTCGCAGCGCCACTCGGTTTACGTAATCGCAGGATTAGCGGTGGGGTACGGAAAACCGCGAAATTTCTCCAGGCGTCTCTTCCTCTTCCTCGCGAGAGCGCGGACGCGGCGCAGCTGCGTCGCGGTGGCCGGCGTAAAGGCGCCGCGCGTTGCGGTGGTGCTCGCCGTGACGCGTGGCGCTGCGGCGCTCCACCGTTGTACCAGGAGAACAGAGATGCGAGGAAGTGGCATCGAAACTACGACGCTCTACGCTACCCGTAAATTCAATTATCCTACATATGTAGCTCGACTTTCCATATATATATATGTACTGTGTACACGAATGATTGAATTTTTGACATATGCATAACTTGACGTCATACAAACCATTTAAAGCTACATATATATATATATATATATATACATATATATAAACACGTGCTATCAAAAATATTGATATACAATCATATAGGTATATAACGAAGCAACGTGTGACGTCATACAAACCATTTAAAGCTACATATATATATATATATATATATACATATATATAAACACGTGCTATCAAAAATATTGATATACAATCATATAGGTATATAACGAAGCAACGTGTTACAAAAGATTAGGAAAGATTCATGGTAAATTATGAAAACGTGTATGCATAGATAGATAAAAAATTAAACACGGTGGATTACGTAATTTCGAAAATTGACATCATTTGACCAGATATCTCGTGAAATTCGAAATTCATCATCTATCAGTGCCCATTGTTCATCTGATACTGAATTGGCTTAACTGTCTGCTATAATGGTAAAAAATATTGGATCCGTATGTTATAAAAAAATAATTGATAAGAGATCCCATTGGGATTATCGTATACGTAGGTACGTGATATAGTAATGGATTACATATATGAAAATCATTTAACGATTGAAATTAAATTGAACTATATTAACGTATCGATAGCGGAATGCTGTTATCAGATAAGACCATACATAATAATAATAATTCATCGACATAAAAACTTGCATCTTTATTCGTTAAATTTAATAGAACGTGGGATATTAAAATTTAAGCTATATCGGGTGGCCGATTATTCAACGTAAATGACCTTAATTACAGGATCCGATAAGATCGCTCGGGCTCTTCCATTTGGTTGACTGTTAATGAATACCCTCTTAAAAAACAGACTCCCCGTGTAAGCTTGACTCGTTACAGCCTCTTTTTACGATCAAAGGTCTTTTCGTAAATTTTCATGATTTACAGCATCGTAATCGCAAATTCCTTAATACGAAGAATAACGGGATTTAACGGAAGGTAAAAAAAATTTTCACAAAAAAATTTTTTTATCCC